>NC_092051.1:96525554-96773873 GCF_003086295.3 Arachis hypogaea | reverse complement strand
ACAATCAATAAATAAACTATTCTATATTCTTGTGCTTGATTGGGTTGTTGATGGGCCTTGCTTGCTTGAAGGCTGAGTGACATAATTGATCCAAAAAGATAATGATCATTAACTACACTCAAATGTTGCACCCCTTTCTTGAGTCGTCACTTTGTTCTCTGTCAACCTTGCAATTTGATGCCATATAGACTATTATACCTCGTTGAAAGCTATGGATGTCAGCTTTCTAACCAACTGGAAGCACCTCAATTGGATCTCACAACTCGGTTATACTCCATGGAAGGTGAAGAGGTCAGCTGCCTGATTGCATGTTGGTACTTGCTCTTCTATGCACATTACGGGGCTGTTTTCTCCCTCAATTTTTAGTATCCACCATGCATGCCATATATTCTTGGAAAGCTCTAGATGTCTTCTTTCCAATGCATTTTGAATCACCTCATTTGGAGTTTTGTAGCTCAAGTTATTTATGTTTGAAGAAGGCATGGTCAAGCTGTTCCATATAACACGTTTAAGCTTCAGTTTAAGGTTAAACTGAAGCTTAAACGTGGATAAAGGAAGGGCAGCCCTGGAGGTCGAACCGTTTAACCTCCAGTTTGAGGTCAAACTGGAGGTTAAACGTGGAAGCTTAGAATGGTAGCCCTGGAGGTGTCGAACACGTTTAACCTCCAGTTTGAGGTCAAACTGGAGGTTAAACGTGGAAATGGAGAGAGCACCCTGGAGGAGAAAGCTGTCGAACACGTTTAAGCTCTAGTTTGAGGTCAAACTGGAGCTTAAACGTGGAAATGGCTCCTGGTGCTATTCCCACTTCTAGCGTTAACCTCCAGTTTGAGGTCAACTGGAGGTTAAACGTGGAACTCCTTCCTGAGTGGCATTATCATTCTGGCGTTTAACCTCCAGTTTGAGGTCAAACTGGAGGTTAAACGTGGAAATGCTTCTTTGGTGAGACCTTCCATTCTGGCGTTTAACCTCCAGTTTGAGGTCAAACTGTGGTTAACTTCATTTCCAGCATTTCTTATCCTTCATGATTTTTGGCGTTTAAGCTCCAGTTTAGGCTTAAACTGGAACTTAAACTCCACATGTGATATTCAAGCTTCCTTTATTGATTTTGTTGCTTCCTTGCCTAGCCTCTTCTTCCCTGAAATCATCCAAACAGTTGCATCAAAGTCTTGCTAAAATTCATGAGAATTCTTCCATTCATAGCATTCAAGGAATATAACTAAAAACTCATGGAATTTGCATAAAAATCTTCATGTTTGAATGATTTAAGACAAGCATGACTATTTGGCCCAAATGATTACTTAAGGCTCAAGAAAATGCATAAAACAACTAAAAATAAAAGAAAAAGGCTAGTGAAACTAGCCTAAGATGCCTTGGCATCACAACACCAAACTTAATCCTTGCTTGTCCCAAGCAAGTTCTGAATTATTGAGAAGAAAGAATGAAACAGAAAGTAAATTCATTAGCCATATCAGTAAGTAATTGACATTGATTAATGGGTGTTCATGCAGAAAGTTGTTGCAGCATCACTTTATTGTTTCTTAGGTAAGAATGTCACTTTTTATGTTTCCACTAAAACACTGCTATGGCCTCTTGTTATTCACATATCCTTGGCAAGTTTCTTTTCTTTGTTTTTTCTTTTTCTTTGAGCTTATTTGCTCCTTGTTGCTCAGTGTCATGTGTTGCACAAGCCTTTGGCATTTTCTTTTTCTTATCAGTGCACTACACATATCCACTTTAGGCATTTTAGTTCACATTTCTTCTTGAGACATTGGTGCCCAGCACCTCTTTGTGTGACTAAATGTTTTGTATTTAGGTTGCTCTTGATAATGGACTTTTGGTTGATAATCCCGGGTTAGTTAACCCAAGTTACCAAGTGTTGAAACACTCCTCAGAACCTATTCATCCAAGCATATCCTTAATACATAAACACCACAGGCATTTGTCTCAGAAGTTCAAACCATTGGTGCCTAGCTTATTTTCTCATTTTTTTGCTTTTTGGTTGCCCTTTTTCAGTGGCTTTTTCTTCTTCTTCTTCTTTCTTTTTCATGGCCAAAGACATTTATTCATCAAGATCCATAGACAGCATCCTAATTTCCACTAAAAGTGACAATTCTAACTTTATTTCTTAGTGAGCTGACTATTCAATCAAACATGCATACCACCACTTAATCTTATTTGATTTCTTACTAAATGGAATTGAGTTACTTTTGTTCAAACTTTTCTTTTATTTTTTTGGAAACAGAACAAGCATGGCAAGCATACATTTAAGCAAGTGAAGTTTATCCAAACACTTAGACTATCACTTATTTGGAAATTAAACAAACAGACAAACAAAAACTGCAATGACTCAAACTTAAAGCAGGGGTGCATGCAAACTTCCAATGTCAGCAATTCAAAGTACAAGCAATTAAGTGACAATACAACCTTTTATCATCTTCTTTGTTGTTCATCATCCTTCCTAGCCTTGTTCTCTTTGATGATGATGTATATTCCTTCCATGAGATTGATTGTCTTCCTGCAAAGCTATTAGAAGTTGCTTGTTCCCAAGCACTTTGAGAATTGGTTAGTATGCATGGATGTTTGTAGGCCTCTGAACTTAGATTGGTGTGTGAACACCAAACTTAGTTCCTTGCCATATGCAGCAATTTGGATCATATGCAGAAAACCTCATGTGCTTTTATTAAGAAAATAACTATGAACTAGAAAAAGAAACTATGAACTAGAAATTAAACTATTGTTTAAGTAGTTTCCCTGATTGGTTGGAGCTAGTGACTAGTCATGCTGAGGTAGAAATGTGCTTTTAATGAAGTTTTTGGTGGAACACCAAACTTAGAATCTCACATTCACCCTTGAATTGTTTTGGTGTGCAACACCAAACTTAGCTCCTTGCAATACAGATAAATCTACTTAACTCTTTTATTGAAATAACTAGAAAAGAAAAACTACCTTTGGTTGGGTTGCCTCCCAACAAGCGCTTCTTTAACGTCATTAGCTTGACATGCTGTTCCTGACTTTCTTCCTCTTCCTCCAGTTTGTTAAGAGGAATGACTTCAAGTGGATAAAGGAGCTAGTTAGTGCCCCTTGTTGTGAATGCTTCTTTCCAGCAAGCTTTCCCTTGTGATTGGCTTGAGTGAACTTGCTTGTTGGCTCAGGAGTTGGATTGTTCTTCGACCTTCTCTTCTTCATGGATATGGTCCTTTGTTTCTCGGTCACAATCCTCATTTTGGTGTTGTTTCTACTGCCTTCACATCCTTGATCTCAGAACTTGGTTGTTGTTGGACAGTTGGAGTATCCTGTTCATCAAAAACTTCCTGAATTTGTGGTTCAATGAACCCTTCCTCTTTGCAACTCTCTGTTTCATTGGAGTGTGATCTCCCTTGATTGACTTTCTCCATTTCTTGTTCTTCTGATTCCTCCCTTGGGTTTGCCATGGTATCACTAGAAGAATTGTGGGTAGGGATTTGCTTTGATAGATATCCAATTTGTGCTTCTAGCTTTTGAATGGCAGCACCTTGATTTTGTAAGTTGGATATCAATTCTTCCTTAAAGCCTTTCAAATCGGCCACATCTCTGCCCATAGTTGCAAGCATTCCTTCTATCCTGTTTAATTGATCTTGAAATTGTTGGTTCGGATTGGGTTGATGAGGTTGATTATCTTGGCTGTGATATGGTGGCTGGGAGTATGTGTTTTGTGTGGGCTGATAGAGTCTTTGGTTGGAGTGTTGGTAGTGGTATGACTCTTGTGTGTAGTGGAATGAATTGTATGAATTTGAGAAGGGATTTTGTGCTGAGAAATGCTCAAGTGATGAAGAATTTGGATATGTAAAACTAGGAGGTGAGGTTGGATAATTCAGAGGTGATGGCGCTTGATGAATGGGGTGTGAATAAGTGAAATCTCTTTGGTTTTGATCTTCCCAGCCACAACTTGAGTAGTGATCAAATTCACCAAAACATGGACCATTTTGTGGCTCTGGAAGTACCCCGTTTCCTGTTCCTGATACTCCACCCACCATGAGCATAATAACATGAATCATTCTGTGGTGGTGGAGAGTTTCTCATGAATTTTGATTGACCAAAAGATGATGGATACTCCTTTCTTTTTTGCAATGTGCTCAGTCTCAAACAATACTCATCCAAAGATAGTGGAAATTCCATAGTGAGGCAATATTACAAACAGCTAGTGGTTAGTATGCTAACAAGTGAATAAGCAAAGAAAACAAATTAAAATTTGCAGAAATTAGCAGTAATAAACTGAAACAAAAACTATTAACAAAAGAAAAGAAAAATTGCTCAATCTAGTTAACTTCCAATTGGAGAATTGTCAATCGAAAACCAATCCCCGGCAACAGCGCCATAAACTTGATGCGCATAAACTAGTTATGCTACGATTTAGGAAATTGCACGATCGGCAAAATTCCTTCCGGCAAGTGCACCGGTTATCGTCAAGTAAAAACTCACAATAGAGTGAGGTCGAATCCCACAAGGATTGGTTGAGTGAGCAATTCGGATTAGAAGTGTGTTCTAGTTGAGCTGAATCAAGATTGAGATGAGTATTGCGGAATGTAAAATTGGCGGGAAAGTAAATGACAAGGAATTGAAATGGCGGAATCTTAAATTGCAATGAATTAAAGAGCAGAAACTAAATTGCTGAAATTAAAAGGGAATGGGGGTGTTGCATGAATTGAGTTGCAGAATGTAAAGAGAAAGTGGAAATCAGAAATGGGGGATTCATTAGGTTTAGGAGATATTGAAATCTCTGAATCAAAACATGTATATCTCTTCCTCAACCAATGCATTCATTGAATTTTGCTTGGCAATCTTATATGATTGGATCCCAATCCCTTGGCTCACCAATTCTCTCTAAAAACAAACAAATTCCCAATCCCTTGGTTTAAATGTTCATAAGAAGAGATGATGCTTGATCACTGATTATACCACACAATTGCATGAACCACAATTTGGTAGGATTACATGTCACAATATCCATCCAAACCCCAATCCAATTCACTGTGAGAAAGCTTCTCTAGCATGAATCCTCCATTCCTTTCCCAAGGCTCCGAAGGATTCCAAGTATGGGTAGTTTCTTTCCCAAGACAACTACTCAATGGAATTAGATCGAGAAGCTTTCTAACAAAATTCAAGAGAAAAGATTGAAGAAGAAGATAAACTATTATTGATTCATTGAATTACAATAGAGCTCCCTAACCCAATGAAAGGGGGTTTAGTGAATCATAGCTCTGAATTCAATTACAAAGAAAAGGAAAACTAGCTAAAAGTGAAATTAAAAGTTTAAGGTCCCCATCAGGGGCTGGATTCCCCTTCAATCCCCCCTCTCTAAATGCAGAAACTAAGGCCTTTAAATAGGCTCCCTAAATTACAAAATGAAAATGAAATTCAAAGCAAATTACAATCAAATGAAAATAAACTATTCTAGATGATTCTTGTGGCCTTGATTTGGTGTTGTTGATGGGCCTTGCTTGCTTGAAGGGCTGAGTGACATAATTGATCCAAAAAGGATAATGATCCATTAAACTACACTCAAATGTTGCACCCCTTTCTTGAGTCGTCACTTTGTTCTCTTGTCAACCTTGCCAATTTGATGCCAAATATAGACTATTATACCTCGTTGGAAAGCTATGGATGTCAGCTTTCTAACGCAACTGGAAGCACCTCAATTGGATCTCTACAACTCGAGTTATACTCCATGGAAGGTGAAGAGGTCAGCTGGCCTGATTGCATGTTGGTACTATGCTCTTCTATGCACATTACAGGGCTGTTTTCTCCCTCAATTTTTAGTATCCACCATGCATGCCATATATGCTTGGAAAGCTCTAGATGTCTTCTTTCCAATGCATTTTGAATCACCTCATTTGGAGTTTTGTAGCTCAAGTTATTTATGTTTGAAGAAGGCATGGTCAAGCTGTTCCATATAACACGTTTAAGCTTCAGTTTAAGGTTAAACTGAAGCTTAAACGTGGATAAAGGAAGGGCAGCCCTGGAGGTCGAACACGTTTAACCTCCAGTTTGAGGTCAAACTGGAGGTTAAACGTGGAAGCTTAGAATGGTAGCCCTGGAGGTGTCGAACACGTTTAACCTCCAGTTTGAGGTCAAACTGGAGGTTAAACGTGGAAATGGAGAGAGCAACCCTGGAGGAGAAAGGCTGTCGAACACGTTTAAGCTCCAGTTTGAGGTCAAACTGGAGCTTAAACGTGGAAATGGCTCCCTGGTGCTATTCCCACTTCTAGCGTTTAACCTCTAGTTTGAGGTCAAACTGGAGGTTAAACGTGGAACTCCTTCCTGAGTGGCATTATCATTCTGGCGTTTAACCTCCAGTTTGAGGTCAAACTGGTGGTTAAACTTCATTTCCAGCATTTCTTATCCTTCATGATTTTTGGCGTTTAAGCTCCAGTTTAGGCTTAAACTGGAACTTAAACTCCACATGTGATATTCAAGCTTCCTTTATTGATTTTGTTGCTTCCTTGCCTAGCCTCTTCTTCCCTGAAATCATCCAAACAGTTGCATCAAAGTCTTGCTAAAATTCATGAGAATTCTTCCATTCATAGCATTCAAGGAATATAACTAAAAACTCATGGAATTTGCATAAAAATCTTCATGTTTGAATGATTTAAGACAAGCATGACTATTTGGCCCAAATGATTACTTAAGGCTCAAGAAAATGCATAAAACAACTAAAAATAAAAGAAAAAGGCTAGTGAAACTAGCCTAAGATGCCTTGGCATCATTGCCTCCCAGCAAGCGCTTCTTTATTGTCTTTAGCTGGACCTTGCTGAGCTTTTAATCTAGCTTCAGCCTTGAGCATTCTTGCTCAGTGTTGCCTTCAAGATAATGCTTGATTCTCTGTCCATTGACAATGAACTTCTTATCAGAATCAATATCTTGAAGCTCCACATAACCATATGGTGACACACTTGTAATCACGTATGGTCCCCTCCACCGGGATTTCAGTTTCCCGGGAATAGCCTGAGTCTAGAGTTAAACAACAGGACTTTTTGTCCTGGTTCAAAGATTCTAGATGACAGCTTTCTGTCATGCCATTTTTTTTATTTTTCTTTATAAAGCTTGGCATTTTCGAAAGCTGTGAATCTGAATTCCTCTAGCTCATTTAGCTGGAGCAATCGTTTTTCTCCAGCTAATTTGGCATCAAAGTTTAGGAATCTGGTTGCCCAGTAGGCCTTATGTTCCAGTTCCACGGGCAGGTGACATGCCTTACCATACACCAGTTGGTATGGAGAGGTCCCTATAGGGGTCTTGAATGCTGTTCTGTAAGCCCACAGTGCATCATCCAAGCTCCGTGCCCAATCCTTTCTACGGGTATTTACTGTCCGTTCCAGGATTCTCTTTAATTCTCGATTAGAGACTTCAGCTTGCCCATTGGTTTGTGGATGATATGGAGTGGCCACCTTGTGGCGAATTCCATACCGAACCATGGCAGAGTAAAGCTGTTTATTGCAGAAGTGAGTGCCCCCATCACTGATTAGTACTCTAGGGACACCGAACCTGCTAAAAATATGTTTCTGGAGGAACTTCAGCACCGTTTTAGTATCATTGTTGGGTGTGGCAATAGCCTCAACCCATTTTGATACATAATCCACTGCCACCAGAATATAAGTGTTTGAGTATGATGGTGGGAAAGGTCCCATGAAGTCAATTCCCCATACATCAAATAACTCTATTTCCAAGATCCCTTGTTGAGGCATAGCGTAACCATGAGGCAGGTTACCAGCTCTTTGGCAACTGTCACAATTACGTACAAACTCTCGGGAATCTTTATAGAGTGTGGGCCAATAGAAGCCACATTGGAGGACCTTGGTGGCTGTTCGTTCACCTCCGAAATGGCCTCCATATTGAGATCCGTGGCAATGCCATAGGATTCTCTGTGCTTCCTCTCTGGGGACACACCTACGGATAATTCCGTCTGCACATCTCTTAAAGAGATAGGGTTCATCCCACAAGTAGTACTTTGCATCAGTAACTAATTTCTTCTTTTGTATTCTATTGTACTCCTTGGGTATGAACCTTGCAGCTTTATAGTTTGCAATATCGGCAAACCATGGTGCTTCCTGAATGGCAAATAGATGCTCATCAGGGAACGTCTCAGAGATCTCAAGAAAGGGGAGGGACGTCCCTTTCACTGGCTCTATCCGGGACAGATGATCAGCCACTTGGTTCTCTGTCCCTTTTCTGTCTCTTATTTCTATATCAAACTCTTGCAGAAGCAATACCCATCTGATGAGCCTGGGTTTTGAATCCTGCTTTGTGAGTAGATATTTAAGAGCAGCATGGTCAGTATACACAATCACTTTTGATCCTACTAAGTATGATCTGAACTTGTCAATGGCGTAAACCACTGCGAGTAGTTCTTTTTCTGTGGTTGTGTAATTTTTCTAGGCATCATTTAGAACGCGACTGGCATAATAAATGACATGCAGAAGCTTGTCATGCCTCTGTCCCAATACTGCACCAATGGCATGATCACTGGCATCACACATTAACTCAAATGGCAATGTCCAGTCTGGTGCAGAAATGACTGATGCTGTGACCAGCTTAGCTTTCAGCGTTTCAAACGCCTGCAGGCATGCTGTGTCAAACACAAATGGCGTGTCAGCAGCTAGCAGATTGCTTAGAGGTTTTGCGATTTTTGAAAAATCCTTTATAAACCTCCTATAGAATCCTGCATGTCCCAGAAAGCTTCTGATTGCCTTAACATTGGCAGGTGGTGGTAATTTTTCAATTACCTTTATTTTTGCTTGATCCACCTCTATTCCCTTGTTTGAGATTTTATGCCCAAGAACAATTCCTTCAGTCACCATGAAGTGACACTTTTCCCAGTTTAAAACTAGGTTGGTTTCTTGGCATCTTTTCAGAACAAGTTTCAGGTGATCAAGATAGGAGCTGAATGAGTCTCCATATACTGAGAAGTCATCCATGAAGACTTCCAGAAATTTTTCCACCATATCAGAGAAAATAGAGAGCATGCATCTCTGGAAGGTTGCAGGTGCATTGCATAGCCCAAAGGGCATCCTTCTATAAGCAAACACTCCGGATGGACATGTGAATGCTGTTTTATCTTGATCCTGGAGATCTACTGCAATCTGGTTATAGCCTGAGTAGCCATCCAAAAAGCAGTAATAATCATGACCTGCTAGTCTCTCTAGCATCTGGTCTATGAATGGTAAAGGAAAATGATCCTTTCTGGTGGCTGTATTGAGCCTTCTGTAGTCAATACACATGCGCCACCCTGTAACTGTTCTTGTAGGAACCAGTTCATTTTTTTCATTATGAATCACTGTCATGCCTCCCTTTTTTGGGACGACTTGAACAGGGCTCACCCAGGGGCTATCAGAAATGGGATAAATAATCCCAGCCTCTAGTAATTTGGTGACCTCTTTCTGCACCACTTCCTTCATGGCTGGATTTAGCCGCCTCTGTGGTTGAATCACTGGTTTGGCATTATCCTCCAGTAGGATTTTGTGCATGCATCTAGCTGGGCTTATGCCCTTAAGGTCACCTATGGACCACCCAAGAGCTGTCTTGTGTGTCCTTAGCACTTGAATAAGTGCTTCCTCTACCTGTGAATTTAAAGCAGAGCTTATGATCACTGGAAAGGTGTCACCTTCTCCTAGAAATGCATATTTCAAGGATGGTGGCAGTGGCTTGAGCTCTGGTTTAGGAGGTTTTTCCTCTTTCAGAAGAAAGTTCAGAGGCTCTTTCATGTCCCCTGAATCCTCCAAATCAGGCTGAACATCTTTAAAGATGTCTTCCAACTCTGATTCGAGACTTTCAGCCATGTTGATCTCTTCTACCAAAGAGTCAATAAGGTCAACTTTCATGCAGTCTGTTGATGTGTCTGGATGCTGCATGGCTTTGACAGCGTTCAACTTGAACTCGTCATCGTTGACTCTCAGGGTTATTTCCCCCTGTTGGACGTCAATGAGGGATCGACCAGTTGCTAGGAAGGGTCTTCCTAGAATGAGAGTGGCACTCTTGTGCTCCTCCATTTCCAGCACAACAAAGTCAGTGGGAAAGGCGAATGGCCCAACTCTGACAATCATGTCCTCAATCACGCCTGATGGGTATTTAGTGGAACCATCAGCAAGTTGGAGACATATCCGGGTTGGTTTAACTTCTTCAGTTAAGCCAAGCTTCCTGATAGTGGATGCAGGTATTAGGTTGATGCTTGCCCCAAGATCGCATAAGGCTGTCTTGGTGCAATCACTTTCCAATATGCATGGTATCAGAAAACTCCCAGGGTCTTTAAGCTTTTCAGGAAAGCTTTTCAGAATGACTGCACTGCATTCTTCAGTGAGGAGAACTCTTTCTGTTTCTCTCCACTCTTTTTTATGACTCAAGATCTCTTTCATGAACTTGGCATAAGAAGGTATTTGCTCAAGTGCCTCTGCAAAAGGAATCTTTATTTCAAGAGTCCTTAGATAATCTGCAAAGCGAGCAAATTGCTTATCCTGCTCCTCTTTCTGGAGTTTTTGAGGATAAGGTATCTTGGCTTTATATTCCTCAACCTTAGTGGTTAAAGAAGCCTTTTTAGAGGGGTTGTTATCAGCACTTGTGTGTGTCTGATCCCTCACTGGCAATTGAGTACCAGAGTCAGAAGCTGGAGTGACGTTAGACGCCAACTCACTGTCTGTTCCTGGCGCCTGAACGCCAGAAATGTGCCCATTTTGGGCGTTCAACGCTGGATTATGCCCCCTTTGGGCGTTCAACGCCAGATTCTTGCCCATTTCTGGCGTTGAATGCCAATCCTGCCTTGTTTCTGGCGCTGAACGCCAGTTTTGGGCATGGTCTGGGCGTTCAGCGCCAGCCTTCCACCCATTTTCTGGCGTTTTAGTGCCAGAATTATTTTTCCCTGGGCTCTTACTGTCCTCAGGGGAATCTTTGGTGGGTCGCTCATTTCTTGAATTTTTGATGCCTTGAGGTGGGGTATTTAATGTTTTCCCACTTCTTAATTGAACTGCTTGGCATTCTTCTGCTATTTGCTTTGATAGCTGCTGCTTTGTTTGCTTAAACTGTGCGTCCATATGTATATTAGCTATCCTTGTTTCCTGTAACCTATCTTTGAATTCAGCTAGCTGCTTTGTTAGAAAATCTAATTGCTGATTGAATTCAGCAGCTTGTTTTACAGTACTGAATTCAGCAGTTACTGTTTTAACCTCTTCATTCATGGAAGGGTTGCTGCTTAGATACAGATGCTGATTCCTGGCAACTGTATCAATGAGCTCTTGAGCTTCTTCAATTGTCTTTCTCATATGGATAGATCCACCAACTGAGTAATCTAAAGACATCTGAGCTCCTTCTGCAAGCCCATAGTAGAAGATGTCTAACTGAACCCACTCTGAAAATATTTCAGAGGGGCATTTTCGTAGCATCTCTCTGTATCTCTCCCAGGCATCATAAAGAGATTCATTATCTCCTTGTTTAAAGCCTTGGATGTCCAGCCTTAGCTGTGTCATCCGTTTTGGAGGGAAATATTAATTCAGGAATTTTTCTGTCAGCTGTTTCCATGTTCTTATGCTGGCCTTAGGTTGGTTATTTAACCACCTCTTGGCTTGATCTTTTACAGCAAATGGAAACAGTAATAGTCTGTAGACATCCTGATCTATTTCCTTATCATGTACTGTGTCAGCAATTTGTAAAAATTGTGCCAGAAACTCTGTAGGTTCTTCCTGTGGAAGACCGGAATACTGGCAACTTTGCTGCACCATGATAATGAGCTGAGGATTCAACTCAAAGCTACTGACTCCAATGGAGGGTATGCAGATGCTACTTCCATATGAAGTAGTAGAGGGGTTAGAATATGACCCCAGAGTCCTCCTGGACTGTTCATTTCCACTTATGTCCATGATGGATCTATGGATATAACTTGGACTGATTTACCTTTTTATTTATTTTATTTTATAAGAAGTAAATATTTAAATAAAATAAAATAACTAAAAAAAATTTGAAAAAAAAATTTTTTTTTTCGTTTATAAAAAAAGAAATTAATTAGTTAATAAAAAAAGAAATTTTTGAAAAAGAGGGAAGATATTTTCGAAAATTAGAGAGAGGGAGAGTTAGTTAGGTAGTTTTGAAAAAGTTAAGAAACAAACACAAAGTTAGTTAGTTAGTTGAAACAAATTTTGAAAAGATAAGAAGTTAGGAAGTTAGAAGAGATATTTTGAAAAGATATTTTTTTGAATTTAGTGAGGAGAGAGAAAAACAATAAGATAGTACAAGATTTAAAATTTTTAGATCTAATGCTCCTTGTTTTCGAAAAATTTGGAGGGAAAACACCAAGGAACACCAAACTTAAAAATTTTAAGATCAAGACACAAGGAAACTCAAGAACACTTTGAAGACTCACAAGAACACAAGAACATGAAGGAAGAACACCAAACTTAAAATTTTTAGAAAACCAAACCAAAATTTTCGAAAATCAAAGGGAAATCAACAAGAAAACACCAAACTTAAAGTTTGGCACAAGATTTAATAGAAAAAATATTTTTGAAAAAGAAGGTTTTGAAAAGAGTATAAAAGATTCTAACCCAATTACCAAGAACACAGATTAACGCTCTAGCCAAATGAGTTATGGGACCTTCAAAAATTTTAAGAAAGATTATTTTTGAAAACACCAAACTTAAAGTTTGGCACAGGATTTAATAGAAAAATTATTTTTGAAAGAGGTTTAAAAAAAATATGATAGCCAATTATCATGAACATAAACACCACGTTCTAAATAACTAAGCTATAAGTTTAAAGTATTTTAACAAGGGATAAATAATAAAAGACTCTAAACCAAAAAAAAGAAAGATTTTTCCTAATCTAAGCAACAAAATAATCCGTCAGTTGTTCAAACACGAACAATCCCCGGCAACGGCGCCAAAAACTTGGTGCACGAATTGTGAATCACACTTTTCACAACGCGTACCACTAACCAGCAAGTGCACTGGGTCGTCCAAGTAATACCTTACGTGAGTAAGGGTCGAATCCCACGGAGATTGTTGGTTTGAAGCAATCTATGGTTATCTTGTAAATCTTAGTCAGGAAGTCAATTATGTTTATCAGTTGAATTATGAATAACCAAGAGAGCATAAATTAAAGGTTACTTGTTGTGCAGTAATGGAGAATATGTTGGAGTTTTGGAGATGCTTTGTCTTCTGAATCTCTGCTTTCCTCTGTCTTCTGATTCACGCACGCACGTCCTCCTATGGCAAGCTGTGTGTTGGTGGATCACCGTTGTCAATGGCTACCTTCCATCCTTCCAGTGAAAACTACGCTCACGCGCTCTGTCACAGCACGGCTAATCACCGGTTGGTTCTCGATCCGGTTGGAATAGGATTTACTATCCTTTTGCATCTGTCACTAACGCCCAGCCTTCAGGAGTTTGAAGCTCATCACAGTCATTCAATCCTTGAATCCTACTCGGAATACCACAGACAAGGTTTAGACTTTCCGGATTCTCATGAATGCCGCCATCAGTTCTAGCTTATACCACGGAGATTCTGATTAAGAGATCTCGGAGATACTCATTCAATCGGATATAGAACGGAGGTGGTTGTCAGGCACACGTTCATGGTCGAGGAAGGTGATGAATGTCACTGATCATCACCTTCATCACAGTTAAGCGCGAATGAACATCTTAGATAGGAAAAAGCGTGTTTGAATGGAAAACAGAAATACTTGCATTAATTCATCGAGACACAGCAGAGCTCCTCACCCCCAACAATGGGGTTTAGAGACTCATGCCGTCAGAGAATACAAAGTTTTGATCTAAAATGTCATGAGATACAAAATAAGTCTCTAAAAGTTGTTTAAATACTAAACCAGTAGCCTAGGGTTACAAAATATGAGTGGACTATGATGGATGATGCAGAGATCCACTTCTGGGGCCCACTTGGTGTGCTGGGGCCCACTTGGTATGTGCTGGGGCTGAGTCTTTAAGCAATTCACGTGCAGAGGCCATTTGTGGAGTTGAACGCCAGTTTTTGTGCCAGTTTGGGCGTTCAACTCCAGTTTTTGATCCTTTTCTGGCGCTGGACGCCAGAATTGGGCAGAGGACTGGCGTTGAACGCCAGTTTACGTCGTCTATCCTTGTGAAAAGTATGGACTATTATATATTGCTGGAAAGCCCTGGATGTCTACTTTCCAACGCAATTGGAAGCATGCCATTTCGAGTTCTGTAGCTCCAGAAAATCCACTTTGAGTGCAGGGAGGTCAGAATCCAACAGCATCAGCAGTCCTGTTTCAGCCTGAATCAGATTTTTGCTCAGCTCCTTCAATTTCAGCCAGAAAAATACCTGAAATTACAGAAAAACACAAAACTCATAGTAAAGTCTAGAAATATAAATTTTTCCTAAAAACTACTAGAAATAAACTAAAAACTAACTAGAACATACTCAAAACTATATGAAATTATCCCCAAAAAGCGTATAAAATATCCGCTCATCAACCCCACTCTGGTTTTTCATAACATTTTCTTTTATTTTACCTTAAAGGACAAGCATACAATTAAGCAAGGTGAAAGTGAAAACAAGTGACTTGGACTAGCACACATATGACAAAAGTAAAGGAAACAAACACTAGATTCTAGTGACTTAAACTAAAGAGTAACTATTAACAGGGGCACATTCAGACTTCCAAATTGAGCATTCCTAAGCAAATGGAATCAAGTAACAACACAACCTTTTGGTGGTGACTTCTGGCTCTCCCTTTGTTGTCATCATCCATAACTTTTGCATCCCTCTTCGCCTCCTTGGATGATGGTGCACCGTTTTTCCATCCAGAAGATTGATCGGATTCTTGCAAAGTTATTGGAAGTTGCTTGTTCCCAAAGCACTTGGAAACTAGTTAGCATGCATGTATGCTTGTGGATTTCTGAACTCAATTTGGTGTGTGAACACCAAACTTAGTTCCTTGCTTAATGCAACAGATTGAATACATGCAGAGAACCTCATGTGCTTTTATTAATAAAACAACTATGGCTAGAAACTAAACTATTGTTAAGTGGTTTCCCTGATTGGTTGGGCTAGCAACTTGTCATTGAAGAGGTGTAGTGTGATTCTAACTGAAATCTTTGGTGAAACACCAAACTTAGAATTACACATTCACTCTTGAATTATTTTGATGTGCAACACCAAACTTAGCTCCTCACAATACAGGAAAAACTACTAGTAACTTTTATTGAAATGATCATGAAAAAGAAACTACCTTAGGTTGGGTTGCCTCCCAACGAAGCGCTCTTTTATCGTCGCTAGCTCGACGATTTCTCCTTTTTTTTTCAGGGTGGTTGGTAATGCTTCAAGTCTTCCCCTCTCCCAGTGAATCTATCTCCATTGGCTTTATTAAGAATCTCCACATGTTCCAAGGATAGAATTCTACTGATGGTGTAGACTTTAGGTAGCTGAGATGGAATGGTGGGTAAATGAGGTGGAATAACTGGGAAATGGGCAGATATTACTTTATCCCCCGGAGAGAAGTCTTCTGTAGGAATCTTCTTGTTCCTCCATCCCCTTGGTGCTTTCTTCCTTGTTTCTTGTAATGCTCTCCTGCTCCTTGTGGCTTCTTTTTCCAGGGAGATTTTGTTGCTGGTCTCATATGACTCTGGTGGTTTTAGCTCCTCTTGGGTTTCCTTTAGCTGTGGTGGCTTCTGATTGTATTGCTTGTCAACCAAAGGGATTCCCAGGGTTATTGTTTGTGCTTCAGTGCTTGTCTCTTCCACCAGTGCCTTATTGTGATCTTCCTTTGATTCCTTGTTTTCTTGATCTGCTTCTTGTGAGGGTTTGAAGACTTTGAAGGTAAGTTGTTCATCATGTATCCTCAGTATTAGCTCTCCTCGCTCCACATCTATAAGCGCTTTGGCTGTAGCTAGGAATGGTCTTTCCAATATGATTGGATGGAGGTAACTCTCTTCCATTTCCAATATGACAAAGTCTGTGGGAAGGAAGTAGTTCACAACCTTCACCAACACGTTTTCAACCACTCCTACTGCTTGTTTTTGAGTTTTGTCAGCCAGCCTGATGACTACGTCTGTGGGCATTAGCTCATTGATCTGCAGCTTCTTCATGAGGGATAGAGGCATTAAATTAATGCTTGCTCCCAGATCACAGAGTCCCTTATCAATCAGTGTTTCTCCTATGGCACAGGGGATGTGAAAACTCCCTGGATCTTTCCATTTTGTAGGCAACTCTGGTTGAATGAGAGCGCTGTACTCCTTATTCATCACTATTGTTTGCCCTCCTTTGAGTGAGCTTTTCCTGGTCAGCAGCTCTTTCATACACTTAATGTATGAGGGCATTTGTTGGAGAGCCTTGATAAATGGTATGTTTACTTGAAGGGATGCAAACATGTCGAGAAACTTTGAGTATATTCTCTTTTTCTACACCACCTTTGAGTCTTTGGGGAAAAGGTGCATAGAGTTTCAGAATCTCCTTCTATGTAGTTTTGGTTTCTTGGTTACCCTCTTCCTGCTTCTCTGCTGAAGTATCTCTAGAGTGTTTTAAGGGTTTGTTCAGCTCTTCCTCAGTCCCCCTATCACTTATAGTGACCATCTTGCATTCTTCCTATCTTACTTTCTTTGCTTCACCTCTCGAGTTATTCTCTGTGTCTGATGAGCGGATAATTTATACGCTTTTTGGCATTGTTTTTAGTATGTTTTTAGTAGGATCTAGTTACTTTTAGGGATGTTTTCATTAGTTTTTATGTTAAATTCACATTTCTGGACTTTACTATGAGTTTGTGTGTTTTTCTGTGATTTCAGGTATTTTCTGGCTGAAATTGAGGGACTTGAGCAAAAATCAGATTCAGAGGTTGAAGAAGGATTGCTGATGCTGTTGGATTCTGACCTCCCTGCACTCAAAGTGGATTTTCTGGAGCTACAGAACTTGAAATGGCGCGCTTCAAATTGCGTTGGAAAGTAGACATCCAGGGCTTTCCAGCAATGTATAATAGTCCATACTTTGGCCAATTTTAGATGACGCAAACTGGCGTTCAACGCCAGCTCTCTACCCAATTCTGGCGTCCAGCGCCAGAAAAGGATCCAAAACCAGAGTTGAACGCCCAAACTGGCACAAAAACTGGCGTTCAACTCCAAGAAGGACCTCTACACGTGCAACACTCAATCTCAGCCCAAGCACACACCAAGTGGGCCCCGGAAGTGGATTTATGCATCAATTACTTACTTTTGTAAACCCTAGTAGCTAGTTTATTATAAATAGGACCTTTTACTATTGTATTAGGAATCTTTGGATGCCTGGTTCTTAGATCAGAGAGGCTGGCCATTCGGCCATGCCTGGACCTTTCACTTATGTATTTTTTAACGGTAGAGTTTCTACACTCCATAGATTAAGGTGTGGAGCTCTGCTGTTCCTCAAAGATTAATGTAAAGTACTACTGTTTTCTATTCAATTCATCTTATTTCGCTTCTAAGATATTCATTCGCACTTCAACCTGAATGTGATGAACGTGACAATCATCATCATTCCCTATGAACGTGTGCCTGACAACCACTTCCGTTCTACCTTCGACTGAATGAGTATCTCTTAGATCTCTTAATCAGAATCTTCGTGGCGTAAGCTAGAATGATGGCGACATTCAAGAGAATCCGGAAAGTCTAAACCTTGTCTGTGGTATTTCGAGTAGGATTCAATGAATGAATGACTGTGATGTGCTCCAAACTCGCGATTGCTGGGCGTAGTGACAGACGCAAAAGGATAGTAAATCCTATTCTAGCATGATCGAGAACCGACAGATGAATAGCCGTGCCGTGACAGGGTGCGTTGATCATTTTCACTGAGAGGATAAGATGAAACCATTGGCAAGGGTGATGCCTCCAGACGATTAGCCGTGCCGTGACAGGGCATTTGGATAATTTTCCCGAGAGAAGACCGAAAGTAGCCATTGACAATGGTGATGTATCACATAAAGCCAGCCATGGAAAGGAGTAAGACTGATTGGATGAAGATAGCAGGAAAGCAGAGGTTCAGAGGAATGAAAAGCATCTCTATTCGCTTATCTGAAATCCCTACCAATGATTTAAATAAGTACCTCTATCCCTATTCTATTATTTATTTTCGAAAACCCATTACTGTTTCATATCCGCCTGACTGAGATTTACAAGGTGACCATAGCTTGCTTCATACCGACAATCTCCGTGGGATTCGACCCTTACTCACGTAAGGTATTACTTGGACGACCCAGTGCACTTGCTGGTTAGTTATGCGAAGTTGTGAAGATATGTTTAGACCATGGTCATGTGCATCCGTTTATGGTGCCATTGCCAGGGAATCAATTTCGAACAACAATTCACAACCTGAGTAGCAATTTCGCATACCAGTGTCACTTGGGAAACTGTCAGTAGGTTTAGGAATCTTCTCAAAGAGGTATCCCACTTGAAATTCCAGCCTCTTGATGGTGTCTCCCTGGTTTTTGATATTGGCTCGCACCTCCTCCTTGAACACCTTGTTATCTTGGATTTCCTTACATATGCCTTCAAGTAGAGTCTCAATCCTTGAGAGTCTATCTTCGGATGATGGTGAGTTTAGATTGGAGGGATGAGAAGGGCCATTTTAGTTTTGATATGGATGTTGAGAGGTATTGTTAGGTGGGTGCTGATATGATCTCTGTGTGGAATGTTGGTGAGCTGCATTGTTATTGGGGTTGTGACGTCTCTGATCTTGGCCTTGATCTTGTTGATCTCCCCACCCAAAGTTTGGGTGGTTCCTCCAACCATGATTAAAAGTTTTGGAGTATGGATCATGGGTCTGCCTAGGTGAGTTTCCAATATAGTTGGCTTGTTCCTGATCACACTCTACCTCTGCGTTCACTCCTTCTTGAGCTGCTGATGAGGTGGTGACTGCTGCGACTTGGTTTCTTTTTATCTTCTTGCTAAGGTCAGCAAGCTACTTGATGATCATCTTGTTTTGAGCTAGCAGTGCATCCACGTTGTTCAGCTCCATCAGTCCTCTAGTATTGCCCCTTTCAGAAGCATAAAAGTAATCATTCTCAGCTACAGTCTCAATAACATCTATGGCTTCTTCAATGGTCTTCTTCTTGTTTAGAGATCCCCCGGATGAGTGGTCTACTGCCTTCTTTGATTCATAAGAAAGACCCTCATAGAAAATATGTAACTGCACCCATTCATTGAACATGTCTGGTGGGCACCTTCTTGTCAAGTCCTTAAACCTCTCCCATGCTTCATAGAGAGTTTCACCATCTTGTTGCCTGAATGTTTGTACTTCAGCTCTCAACCTGTTAATTCTCTGAGGAGGGTAGAATCTCGCCAAGAATTTGTTCACCACATCTTCCCAGGTTGTTAAACTCTCCTTCGGGAAAAATTCCAGCCATTTAGATGCTTTGTCTTTGAGTGAAAAGGGGAACAAAAGCAATCTATACGTGTCAGGATGAACACCATTAGACTTCACAGTATCACATATCCTTAGGAAGGTGGTGAGATATTGATTAGGGTCTTCTTAGACACTTCCTCTGAATGAACAGTTGTTCTGAACAAGGGTGATGAGCTGGGGTTTTAGTTTAAAGTTATTGGCATGTATGGTTGGCTTTTGGATGCTACTTCCGCAATTTCCTGGGTTTGGATTGATGTAAAAGTCCAGAACTCTTCTCTCTTGTCCAGCATGATGCACTGGACCTACTCTGCCATGGTTGTGAGCCTCTTCTTCATGATGGTTCTCCATATTCTCATCCACGTCTGGTTCAAAGTACTCTTCCTCCTCTCAGTACCAACGACTCTCTTTCCTGTTGCTTCCCTCCTTAATCTAAGGAAGGTCCTCTCAGGTTCAGAATTAAAGGAAGTTGAAGCTCCGCTTCTTCTACCTATCATACAACCAACAGAGCAAAAAGCAGGAAAGAGAATTGATGGAGAAGTTACTCCTATTAGGGGTGCTGTTAGTGTGAGTGATATAATATATCAAACAGTTAGTGGGATAGTGAACTGAATTGTGAAAATGAAGATAACACCACAAATGGGTAAGGGGTAAAGGGAAGAAAATAACTAAACCTGAAAGTAAATCACTCAAATGAAATTAAATCAAACAAAGAAAAATGCTCAATCTAGTTATCCACCAATTTAATCATTGTTGATACAAAATCAATCCCCGGCAATGGCACCATAAACTTGATGCACGAAAACTTGTTGATAAACCCATATTTTATGATATATATTGTGCTCAATTCAAGAGATTTATCCAATCCTTCACCCACTTATTCATGTAAATTTCATGGTTTTACTTTCCCTTCCTTATTATGTGATATATGTGAAATACATGCTTCCTATGCTTTGAAATTATTTATTTTAATCACCTTCTATTACCATTTGATGCCGTGATTTGTGTGTTGAGAAGTTTCAGATCTTCTAAGGCAGGAATGACTTAAAGGATGGAAAGGAAACATACAAAAACGGAAGGAAAGTACAAAATGGAGTTCTTGAAGAAACTGGTAGCGACACGAACGCAGGGACGACGCGGCCGCATGCCTAGTGCAAAAAGACAGCGACGCGAATGCGGGACTGACGTGGACGCGCTCCATGAGTAGAACACAGATGACGGGGACGCATGACCGAAGCGAACGCGTGATAAGAAAAACTCCAAATGACACGACCGCGTGACTCACGAGGACGCGTGACAGACGCCACGCACCAGAAATTATAGAAAACGCTCCAGTGATTTCTGAATCCCTTTTTGGCTCAGATCCAAGTCCAGAAGGCACAGATTATAGGTTATAAAGTGGGGGAATGCATTCATTCAGGGGGAGCGCTCGAATTATTCACATATCTTAGTTTAGATGTAGTTTTTAGAGAGAGAGGTTCTCTCCTCTCTCTTAGGTTTTAGGATTAGGATTTCTTATTATTTCAGTTTAGTATTCCGACTCTTTATTGATGACAAGTCATCTTAGCCTAGTTTCACTAGCCTTTTTCTTTTATTTTCAATTGATTTATGCACTTTCTTGAGCCATAAGCAAGCCAATTGGGTAGATTTTCATGCTTCCTTTGATTTAATCAACCATAGATGAATTAATGCAATTTCATGAGGTTTTATGCTATAATTGTCACATATTATGAAAGAATGAATATCTCATGATTTTGAACATAGCTTTGATGTGTTTGGTTTATTAATGATAGGTGAAGAAAGCTTGGAGAAAGGTTGAAGCAAGAAGGAATGGCTAGGAGGAAGAGAGGACAAAAAGTTTGAGCAAAAGTTTGCCTCAAACTTTAGCTCAAACTTTTGGAATAAGTGAAAACGAACCAGGGAGTAAAAAGCTTGACCAAAAGTTTGCCTCAAACATTTTGGCAAACTTTTGGGCAAAAAGCTTGAGCAAAAGTTTGCCTCAAACTTTTTGGCAAACTTTTGGCATCACAAATCAACACCCTGGAGAGAAAAAGTTTGCGCCAACGTTTGCCTCAAACTTTTTGGCAAACGTTGGCGCCATGAGTGTGCAAGGGGAGGCCAACGTTTGAGCAAAAGTTTGACCCCAAACTTTAGCTCAAACGTTGGTAGCAGCAAAATGGGTGGCTGATATGAAAAGTTTGAGTAAAAGTTTGCCTCAAACTTTTACTCAAACTTTTACTCAAGCTTACATGATTCCAAACCCGGTTCACTTCGGTCCTTCTCCAAACTCCAAGAGCAATCAACCAAGGCCTCTATCAACCCAATTCCATCAAGAGCAAAGGCCCAATTGAAGGCTTGAAGACCATTTGAAGAAAGTGTATAAATAGAATAGGATTTAAGTTTTCGGAAAGCTTTCTTTTCGGTTTTGATTAGTACACTTAGTAGAGAGCTCACTTTACATTTCTTGGCATTGTTGTTTTAATTCAAGAGAATTTGGGAGGAGAATTGATCTCTCTTCTTCCTTGTTCTTGCCCAGCACTCTTTACTTTCCTTGTCTTGGATCTTGGGTTGGAGAATTGAAGGAAATCTGTTTCAATCTCATCCTGAGATCTCTCTGTTTCATTTTACTGCATAATTGAATTTCCATTTTGGTTAATTGCTTCTGTCTTCTACTTTCTCTGCAATTTACAATTTACAATCCCTTTGCAATTGTTCTTGTTGGATCTAGGAAGGCATTGAGATCTAGACTTGGTTATCTAGTCTCTTGAGTCCTGAGATCTGAATTCTCATTTTACTTTCTCTGTTTAACGCTTTTCATGCTCATTTACAATTCTGTTTTTAGATCCGATTCAATCCAAGTCATCTTCTATTTCTCGGTTTGTTGAATTTCATTTTTCCTTGTTTAATTTCTGCAAATCCAATTCCCAATTCCCTTTACAATTCAAGCCATTTACATTTCTTGCACTTTAAGATTCTGCAATTTATATTTCTTGCGTTCTAAGTTTCTGCTATTTAATTTCTTGTTCTTTAAGATTTAGCACATTTACCTTTTCTGCTCTTTAATTTCATGCGATTTACCCATTCCCTTTACTTTCCATGCAATTTAAATTCTATTAATCACAAATCACTCAACCAAATCTTAATTCGCTTGACTAAATCAACCACTAAACTAAAATTGCTCAATCCTTCAATCCCTGTGGGATCGACCTCACTCACGTGAGTTATTATTACTTGATGCGACCCGGTGCACTTGCCGGTGAGTTTTGTGTCGGATTGTTTTCCGCACATCAAGTTTTTGGCGCCGTTGTCGGGGATTGATTACATTGACAATGATTAAGTGAAGTGGAGATCTAGATCAAGCACTTTTTCTTTTCTGTTCTTTAATTTTCAATTGACCCACTAACTGTTTGAATTTTTGCTTAAGCTAACTAAAACTTCATTCTAGCAGTAGATTGAAGTGTCACTGGTTTGTGTGTTTCTTATGTTCTGCTTGTATGTCAGGTACAAGAAGAATCACACCCACCTTTCATGAACAAGACGAAAGAACTCTCAGGAGGTTAAGAAGAGCTAAAAGAGGGAAAAATATTGTTGGAGAAGAGGAATCAGAAGAAGAATTCCAAGATATGGAGGAACATTCAACCAATCCACTTGGTGGAGCAGACAACAACAATAACAACCCACCCCAGAGGAGAGTTTTGGCCTCCTATACCTTTGCAAATGCTAGACATTGTGGAAGCAGCATTCTCACCCCTAATGTCAATGCAAATAACTTTGAATTGAAGCCACAACTCATTACATTGGTCCAAAACAACTGCTCGTTTGGGGGAGGACCATTGGAGGATCCAAATCAACATCTATCTACCTTCTTAAGGATTTATGACACTGTCAAGTCCAATGGCGTGAATCCTGAGACATACAAGCTTCTGCTGTTCCCGTTCTCATTAAGGGACAAGGCCGCACAATGGCTTGAAACTTTTCCTCAAGGAAGCATCACTAGCTAGGATGATTTGGTAACTAAATTTCTAGCCAAATTCTATCCACCTCAAAGAGTCATCAGGCTAAAAACTGAGGTGCAAACATTCACACAATTGGATGTTGAAAATCTGTATGAAGCATGGGAGAGATACAAGGCTCTGCTGAGGAAATGTCCACCAGAAATGTTCACTGAGTGGGACAAGCTACAGAACTTCTATGAAGGACTCACTCTAAAGGCTCAAGAATCACTTGACCACTTAGCTGGAGGATCATTGCAACTGATGAAAACGGCAGAAGAAGCTCAAAATCTTATTGACATGGTGGCCAACAATCAATATTTCTTTGCTCACCAAAGAAATTGCCAACCATCACAAAGGAGAGGAGTAATGGAGCTAGAAGGAGTGGACTCAATCTTGGCTCAAAACAAGATGATGCAGCAGCAAATTCAACAACAATTTGAGCAAATGGCCAAGAGGATTGATAGCCTCCAAGTTGCAGCAGTTAACACAAGCCAACCATCATCCACATGGGGACAAAATGAAGAAACTCAAGAAGAACAACAACAAGAGCAAGTACAGTATATGCACAACCAAGGACCAAATAAAGTGTATGGTGATACATACAATCCATCCTGGAAGAACCTCCCAAACCTCAGATGGGGAGATAATCACACCCAAAACCAACAACCATGGCAGAGGAACTCAAACCAAAACAACCCAAGAAGCAACCAAAACCACAACCAGTAGCAAACTAACCAGAATCCCTATAGAAAACCTTAAAACAACTACCCCAACCCCAACCAGTACCAATCCAATAACCAACCCACCAACCAAAATGCCTACCATCCACCACCCACATCTCACAACCCACCTCAAGTATCACCTGAATCTCAAAGACTCACTAACTTGGAGACCTTGATAAACAAAATGTTGAAACACCAGGAAATGACAACCAAGAACCATGAAGCCTCCTTGAAGAGCCTAGAGAGGCAAATTGGGCAGATCTCCAAACAGATTTCTGTTGAGAGACCTTCAAGCTCACTGCCGAGTGACACAATCCCAAATCCTAAGGAAGAATGCAAGGCAATACAATTAAGGAGTGGGAGAACATTGATGAGCAACAATGACACTACAAAGAAGCAAGCAGAGAGCAGCAAAAGGTTAATAGAAGATGAGGAGCAAACAAAGGAAGATGAAGCCAAGAATCAAGTTGTGATGCCAAACAAGAGCACTGAGAAACTCAAAGAGAAGGATAACCAGTCACACAATTCAAAAGAAGTGATTCAGGGACAGCAGCAAGTAGGAAAGAGCATCACACCTCCACTGCCATATCCCCAGAAGTTCAACAAAGAGGCTAAGGACCAACATTTTCATAAGTTCCTTGAGACTCTCAAGAAGCTGGAGATCAATATTCCCTTGGCTGAAGCACTTGAGCAAATGCCTCTGTATGCCAAGTTTTTGAAGGAGCTTATCAATAAGAAAAAAAGTTGGGATGAGAAAGAAACCATACTGCTTACTGAGGAATGCAGGGCCTTGATTCAAAAAGGGCTTCCTCCGAAGCTTGAGGACCCAGGGAGCTTCTTGCTGCCTTGCACCATTGGGGAATTAACCATCACTAAAGCAATGTGTGATCTAGGAGCAAGTATCAACTTAATACCATCCTCCTTGGTGAAAAAGTTACATATAGAGGAAGTTAAACCGGTACAGATATCTCTAGAGCTAGTAGATAAGTCAACGGTATACCCCAGGGGTATGATTGAAAACCTTCTGGTCAAGGTGGACAATTTCATATACCCTGCAGATTTTGTGGTTCTAGATTCAGATGGGGATGATGGTGACTCTATTATACTGGGAAGGCCATTCTTGGCCACTGCTAAAGCTATCATAGACATAGAGCAAGGAGAACTAACTCTCAGGATGCATGATAAGAGTGTCACTCTGAAGGTATTACCAGAAGCCCAGTTTAGTAATAAGGGGAGGGACTCTATGGAAATTGACAAGGTGATTCACAACAATATCCCAAGGCAGAAGATTGTGCAGAAAGATGAAAAAGTCCAAGAGGATATTGGAGTATTAGCCACTGAAGAGAGAAATCCCCAAAGTAAGTCTACAGCCATAAAAGAAAGATCAACAAAAAAGGGGATGAAACGCAGAAACAAAACAAAAAGGGGTTGGAAGAACAGGAAGATTCCAACAGAGGGGCTTTCCAAAGGTGACAAAGTGCAATTGATATATCAACAACTGGGAGCAAGCCAACAGACTGATGACTATTACACTGTCAGTAACATAATCTCGTTGGAACATGCTGAAATTGAACACCAGAGAACAAAGAGGAGGATCACAGTCAGGGGAGACAAGTTGAGGCACTACAATCCTCAACCACCATAAAAGAAAGCTCCAATGTCAAGCTAATGACAATAAAGAAGCGCTTGTTGGGAGGCAACCCAACCTGAGGTAGTTTTCTTTTCATAGCTTTTTCAATAAAAATGTTGAATAATTGATATGTATTGCAAGGAGCTAAGTTTGGTGTTGCACACCAAAAACAACTTAAGGGAGAATGGAGGATTCTAAGTTTGGTGTTCCACCAAAACCTCATTCAAAAGCACATTCTAACTTCCTGCACATTGCTAGTTCTAAGCAATCAAACAGATTATTCAACCACTTAACTGCTTTTTAGTCTTAACTTCATAACCTTTAGTAAGGATACAAGATTCTGCCTAGAGTTAACCTGCTGTATCCAAAGAAGTGGCAAGAAATTAAGTTTGGTGTTCCCACACCAAATTAAATCCACAAGCCACACTCAATTCATGCATACTAACTGGTCATCTAAGGGCTTGAGAAGCAAGCAACTTTTGAGAATTGTGCAGGGAATTCACCACCATTTGAAAACACTACGCATCATAACTCAAAAGGGCACAACAGAAGGAAGGACAAAGGAACTGCAAACCAATAGGTTGTATTTACACTTAACTCTTGCTGTTGAAAAATGTTTTGACTTGTGTTTTGTTAAAGTGTTCATCTAATACAAGTAGAATCACTCTTAAAATAAGTAAGCTAGTCTATGTGTGTGCTTGTGTGTTTACTTTCACTGAACAAAAAGCATGCTTTGTCCCCTGCATTTTCAATTCAATAAAAGAAATATTTGAATGTGAATTTAGATAGTTCTCTGTTAGACAGAAGTACAATAAAAGTAAGTGGTGGTATGTATGTGTGATTGTATGATAGCTCACTTTTAGTGAATAAAAGAACTAGGGTGTTTCCTTCTAAGTATAAAGTGGCCTACTGTCTATGAATCTCAATCAAATAAAAATCCTTGGTTAGAAAGAAAAACAAAAAGAAAGAAAAAAATGGGAGAAAAAGAAATAGCCAAAGAGTGGCAGAACAAAAGAAAACAAAAAGAAACAAAGCTGGACACCAATAGCTTGAACCTTAGAATATATGCCTGTGGTGTCTTTGTATTAGGATCTGCTTGGACTACTAAGTTCTTTGGAGTGCATCAACACTCGGTGACTTGGGTTAACTAACCCGGGATCATCAGCTGAAAGTCCACTATCAAGAGCAACCTAACTACAAGGCATTTAGTAGCCCAAAGAGGTGCTGGGCATCAATGTTTTAAGAAGGAATGTGAGCCAAGTGTCTATAGTGAATAATGTGTCAAGTATAAAGAAAATAAAATGAACTTGCTACACATGACACTCAAATAAAGCTTATGAACAAAATAATAGCCAAGGATAAAGGAATAATGAGAGGCCATAGCAGTATGTTACTTGAAGCTTGAAGGAGACTTTCTAGGCTTAAGAGTCAATAAGAAGTGAGTGTTTACATATCCACATAAAACCCCATGAACTACCAATAACACTCTACTAGCATGAACATCCTCTTCCATTTCATTCTTTCTTCTCAATAAATCTTTTCTTGCTTGGGGACAAGCAAGCTTTAAGTTAGGTGTTGTGATGACAAGTCATCTTAGTCTAGTTTCACTAGCCTTTTTCTTTTATTTTCAATTGATTTATGCACTTTCTTGAGCCATAAGCAAGCCAATTGGGTAGATTTTCATGCTTCCTTTGATTTAATCAACCATAGATGAATTAATGCAATTTCATGAGGTTTTATGCTATAATTGTCACATATTATGAAAGAATGAATATCTCATGATTTTGAGCATAGCTTTGATGTGTTTGGTTTATTAATGATAGGTGAAAAAAGCTTGGAGAAAGGTTGAAGCAAGAAGGAATGGCTAGGAGGAAGAGAGGACAAAAAGTTTGAGCAAAAGTTTGCCTCAAACTTTAGCTCAAACTTTTGGAATAAGTGAAAACGAACCAGGGAGCAAAAAGCTTGACCAAAAGTTTGCCTCAAACTTTTGTGCAAACTTTTGGGCAAAAAGCTTGAGCAAAAGTTTGCCTCAAACTTTTTGGCAAACTTTTGGCATCACAAATCAACACCCTGGAGAGCAAAAGTTTGCGCCAACGTTTGCCTCAAACTTTTTGGCAAACGTTGGCGCCATGAAAAACACACCCTGGAGAGCAAAAGCTTGCGCCAACGTTTGCCTCAAACTTTTTGGCAAACGTTGGCGCCATGAGTGTGCAAGGGGAGGCCAACGTTTGAGCAAAATTTTGAGCCCAAACTTTAGCTCAAACGTTGGTAGCAGCAAAATGGGGTGGCTGATATGAAAAGTTTGAGTAAAAGTTTGCCTCAAACTTTTACTCAAACTTTTACTCAAGCTTACATGATTCCAAACCCGGTTCACTTCGGTCCTTCTCCAAACTCCAAGAGCAATCAACCAAGGCCTCTATCAACCCAATTCCATCAAGAGCAAAGGCCCAATTGAAGGCTTGAAGACCATTTGAAGAAAGTGTATAAATAGAATAGGATTTAAGTTTTCGGAAAGCTTTCTTTTTGGTTTTGATTAGTACACTTAGTAGAGAGCTCACTTTACATTTCTTGGCATTGTTGTTTTAATTCAAGAGAATTTGGGAGGAGAATTGATCTCTCTTCTTCCTTGTTCTCGGAAGGCGTTTGGTCACCCTGGTGAGAATACAATTTCTGAACCGCCCGGATGGAAGCATATAGATCAAGACAAAGGCGGATTTAAAAGCAAAGTTTGGGATCCTGGAAAATATTCTGATGTTCATCACCCCGGGAGCCTGAGAACCTGTTTGAAGCTACTCAAAAGCTTCACATGCCTAGTTTGGGACCCCGGAGGCTGTTGGCATTCCAAACATTGGTGGAGATTTTTGGATGAATTTAAGCACAAGCCACCATAACAGGAAGCTCATCTAATGTCCAACTTAAGGACTTTAACTAAAAGTGCTAGGTGGGAGACAACCCACCATGGTATGATCGTTCCTATTTCTATTTTATTTCGTTTTGTTTATTTTTATATTGTTTTATTTTCATTGAACCTGGATATTATTCGTAAGCATTTGCATTGGCATTACATACAGCATAACTGCATAATTGCATATCCAAAAAAAAAAGAGAGGAAAGCATGCGACACGACCGCATCGTTAAAGCGTTCGCGTCAGTTGCGAAAACCACCCCCACGCGTCCGCGTCAATCATGCGAACGCGTGATCTGGAAATCGGCGTAAAAATCCAACGCCCAGAAATTTGGGCTGGAATCGTGCGGCTGTTGTGCGTTTAGCACAAAAGGGCCCACGCGTTTGCGTCCCTGACGCGAACGCATCACTTTCAAAACATCCATCCCACGCGAAAGCGTGAGCGACGCGTTCGCGTTGCGTGAATTGCACAACACCCCAAAAGAGACAGAGAGTTGCACTGAAACGACGCTGGAATTGTGCGTTTAGCACAATTTCCAACGATGCGGTCGGATGCCTCACGCGACCGCGTCATTCACCCTTTTACCCATTCCATGCGATCGCGTCACTCACGCGATCGCGTCACTTACGCGATCGCGTCAACCCCCGTCCACCCTAACCACGCGACCGCGTGCCCCACGCGTTCGCGTGGATTGAATTTTACTAACCCCCAGTGACGCGAAACCGTACCCCATCGCGCCCCATTCTCCCCCCAAACCCCCCACTGCTCCCTCTCTGCCCCCCCGCCACCCACAACCACCACCACCACCCCAACCAACTCCAACCGCCGCACCACCCTCGACCACCTAGCCACGACCGTGACGCCACCCCCCTTCTTCCTTCCCTCTCTTTCTTCTCTTTCTCCTCTCTTCTTCCCTCCACCACCGCTGCCCCCCCTCCGCGGCCACCACCACCACCGCACCACCACCGCTGCGCCTCCCACCACCACCACCCTTACCCCCATTCTTCTTCCACAACCCCCATCCACCGGTCACCTTACCCGAAATCCCCCCGCCACCACAAACAGCCACCACCACCACCGCGCAGCCCTGTTTCGCCACCGCATCACTGTGCCCCTCCCAGCACCACCACAACCACACCCCCGCCATCTCTCAGTTCCCTAGCTTAGTTCATACACCTACCAGGTTCCGCCGAACGCCACTTTTCTTTCATTCATAATTATTTGCATATTTTTTCAGTTATGTTTAAATTTAGGATAGTTAGAGATGTATGTTGTAGTGGATTCTAGGTGGTTAGGTAGCTAGGATGTGGTTAGTGTATTTAGGCCTGATTCATTGAGCTGTTCTTGCTACTTGTTTTATAATTTTCGCAATTCTACTGTTGCTGTGATGTTAGTATTGTTCATATTATATTCTCACTATTCATGCTGCTATTGCGACTGCTCTTTAATGTTCATATTATTTATGTCTATTTATAGATTTGTTTTATTTTTTATGAACTATTCTGCTTGTTGTTTATTACCCGGGAACATCCAATTTTAGCCGGAATGCTGCCCAATTTTCTGTAAATTGTTTTGATTCTCATTCATATATTGGTTTTGGAATTTTCAATTTTGCATTCCTTAGCTCTTCCCAAACCAATTCATGAATGCACGGGCCAGCATTCTTATTCCTTTTGTTTTCCCGGTTAATAAATCACATTGTTGATGATTAGATTTCACTTTTCGCTATTTCTATATCTATATGAATCCTCAACAACTTGATTCCCTTGCTTGAATATGAGTTGTCTGTTGTTTAAAATTGTGAAATTCTTGTTACTTAGAAACCAATCATCATGCCACTACTCTAACTGTCTCTTTACCAACTCACTGATTTTCGCTTTCTAACCTCTTTTTCAATTTCACCCACTTTTAACATTCTAACTTCCCTCTTTGCTTTCTGACTAACTCTTTCAACTTTTTAACTCATGGCATGCTTATTGTTGCTCCTAATTAACAAGTATTCCACTCATAAATTATTTTGGATTGTGATTTCTTATCTTAGATTTTTACCTCCGAAACAATCCAAACTATACATTTCTTTAACTCATGTCATGATTCTACTGCTCCTTTGCCACTTTGTGCTTATCTTGTTATTTACCTACTTATTTTCCTGCTTTTATTATATCTTAGATTTCTATTTTTCAGGATGTCTGACCTCAAAGAAAGGGAAAAGAAAAGGCAACAACTGGCAAATGGAAAAGAGGTGAATCCTCTATGTCTATCCTGGAGATCATGCATGATGACTCCTGGCGGGAAAAGCACTTTACCCCGCAGGAGAAGGCTGACCAGCTCCTCCCTGCCAATGATCCCATTAAGTTTGCAAACCGATACTGTGAGCTGAAGTATCCCGTGTTTTCCACCTCCAGGAACCTGTACCTGGAGAGGACTCTAAAAATTCCAGAAGAACTACAGTAATACACCTCCGATCAGATCAAACAGAGAGGCTGGTTCTTCTTGGAGAGAAACCTGACTGAGGTCAATGCTTCCTGGGTAAGAGAGTTTTACTGCAATTATTTCAAGACTTCCCTGGATGCAGTGAACCTCAGAGGGAAACAGATACTGGTCACTGAAGAGGCCATTGAGGATATTCTGCGCCTTCAGCCTAAGTCAGATCAGCCTGACGATTACCAAAAGGCTGAAAAGGATATGAGGTTTCTGAGATTCGACTGGGATGCTGTCAAGGAGAGGATAGCCCTTGACCCTACTGTCCCATGGGTCATGGGTAAGAACACCACAATGCCTAAAGGAATCAAGCTTATGTATCTGAATGATAAGGCTCGACTCTGGCACCAGATCCTGAGCAACTTTGTTATGCCGAGCACTCACGAGACGGAGCTACCTGCCACTATGATCATCCTTCTCTAGTGTGTACTGGAGGGTAGGGACCTGTATTTGCCACGATTCATCCGGTACTTTATGGCCAGGGTTCATGTCAGAGGCACCCTTCCTTTCCCTTACCTGGTCACCCAGCTAGGCCGTCGAGCTGACGTGCCTTAGGAGGATGCTGATGAGAAGCCACCTGCTGCGGACTGCAAGAAGATTATCCCTCACAGTAGGAAGTTTTGGGCTTTAGGCTATACACCTCCATTCCTCACCGCTTCTGCTGAGACAGCCACGCCTTCAGCCGCCCCCTCTTCTTCCACTGCTACACCAGCCCCACCCACTGCACCTCCACCTGCTCCTGAGCCTATTTACCATTTGGTGCATCGACTCTTCGCCCGCTTGGACCGTATGGAGCGTCACAACATGCGACGCTATGAGCACCTCAAGTTGATGATCCGATCTAGCAGTGACATCCCCTCCGAGCCTGACATCCCTTCTGACACATCTGAGGCGGAGACGAGCACTCATGAGGAGGAGACACATACCCAGGCTGAGCAGGCAGGCCCAGAGCAGGCTGCGCTATAGCAGGAGGAGCCACACCAGATACAGGCCGCAGATCCCGAGATTCCTATCCAGTCAGAGCCTCCGCTGCAGCAGCCAGATCCTCCTACCCTTATCCAGTCTGCAGATCCTCAGGCCACCACCAAGACTCTAGCAGCCCATCCTTCCGGTGATGACACTCCTTCACACCCAGCTTGAGTGAGCATCGAGGACGATGCTTTATTTTAAGTGTGCAGAGGTCGCCATCCCTGGCGTATTTCTTTTTTGGTGAACCACTAGAGACTCTTTCTATCTTATTTTGTTTATTTTTTCTGTATTTTTATCTTTATTTTTAGTTTTTAGTACTTATACATTGTTCTTTTAATGTATTTTTACTCTATTTCTTCATTTTGCACCTTAGTTCATATTTTAGCCATTTAGTTTAGTTGCAATTCTAACTTATTAGTTATAGAATATGTGGATTAATTAGTATAAGTTTACCCTTTTAGCATATGATAGTTTGGTTTAAATTGAAAATAAAAAGGAAGTAAACTAGAGACTTTAACATAATCAAAAACAATCCACACACCTTGTATATAGAACATAACATGTTAGTTAGTTAACAACATTTCATTAAGGAGGAACACTAAAACTTTAAAGCCACCCAAAAAAAAATTTTACATTGAGAATAATGGGAACTCTTAATTTCTACTTGCATGACATGTATAACTGATATATGATTTTTGATCTAGAGAACACACAGCCTGTGAGTTTTGAGCTTAATTGTATGGTTACATTTAAACCATAAATTTCATTCCTGTGTGTTTCGCCCTTCTTTTTATTCTGATGTTCTTTGCTTTGTTTTAATTTATATCTCCAATTATAGAGTATAGATACATACTAAGAGATGATTGAGGCCATCATTTAAATTTTCCTCACTTATCCCAAATTGGCTTACCTTTTACATCACCCTTGTTAGCCCCCTTGAGCTTTTTAATCCCCTCTTGTTCTATAAACCACATTACTAGCCTTAAGTAGAAAAACAAAACAAAAAATCCCAAGTTGAATCCTTGGTTAGCTTAAGATAGAAATTGTGTATTATTTAAGTGTGGGAAATTTTATAGGAACATGGATGATAGAAACAAAGGTGAAAAGTTAAAAAGAATAAAGATATTTTAAAATAAAAATTTGGGAAGCATGCTCATGTGAAATCAAAACAATTGAATTACCATGTGCATTAAAAAAATTTTTTTTTCTTTCGGTATTTAATTAAGGGGATACAAAAACTCTCCAATTGCAAAATAAAAAGAATCAATGCACATGGGATAAAATTAAAGTTAATGCATGAGCTTGCAATACAAAGTGAGAAAATCTGGGCAAATAGGATAAGAAGCTTTGAATTACAAAATATGTATGTTAGGTGAGATCTTAGACTAATCAAGGATTCACTTATTAGCTCACTTAGCCTTATACATATACCCTTACCGTTACCTTGGCCCCATTACAACCTTGAAAAAGACCTCATGATTTTTGTATGTCTGTATTCTATAATTGTTGATTGGTTAGATGAAGAACAAAGTTATAGAAAGTAAGGATAAAAAGAAGAATGGAGTGATTAACCCAATAAACACTGAGTGACTAGAGAGTAAACACAAAATCCAGTGAGGGTTCAATAGCTCATCACCATATATCTCTGCTTGAATTGTTAATTGTCTTGCAAGTTTAAAAAATATTTTTACACATCTCAATTGTAAAAGTGCTTTAACATTATCTAGGGTTTGGCTATGCATATATGATTCCTTGAGAATGTGAATTAATTTAACTACATGTAAGTTTTATATACAAGTGAATAACAATTAGAACTGCATGATGCATTTAGGTAGTTGCATTTAGAATAGATTGCATTGCATGAGATTCCACCACTTTAACCTTACCTTATTCTTTATCTTGGACTTAGCATGAGAATATGCTATTGTTTAAGTGTGGGGAGGTTGATAAACCCATAATTTATGATATATATTGTGCTCAATTCAAGAGAATTATTCAATCCTTCACCCACTTATTCATGTAAATTGCATGGTTTTACTTTCCCTTCCTTATTATGTGATATATGTGAAATACATGCTTCCTATGCTTTGAAATTATTTATTTTAATCACCCTCTATTACCATTCGATGCCGTGATTTATGTATTGAGAAGTTTCAGATCTTCTAAAGCAGAAATGACTTAAAGGATGGAAAGGAAACATAAAAAAACGGAAGGAAAGCACAAAATGGAGTTTTTGAAGAAACTGGCAACGACGTGAACTCAGGGACAACGCGGCCGCATGCCTAGCGCAAAAAGACAGCGACACAAACGCGTGACTGACACGGACGTGCGCCATGAGCAGAACACAGATGACGTAGACGCATGACCGAAGCGAACGCGTGATAAGGAAAACTCCAAATGACGCGACCGCGTGACTCACGCGGACACGTGACAGACGCCACGCACCAGAAATTACAGAAAATGCTCCCAGCAATTTCTGAATCTCTTTTTGGCCCAGATCCAAGTCCAGAAGGCACAGATTAGAGGTTATAAAGTGGGGGAATGCATCCATTCAGGGGGAGTGCTCGAATTATTCACTTTTCTTAGTTTAGATGTAGTTTTTAGAGAGAGAGGTTCTCTCCTCTCTCTTAGGTTTTAGGATTAGGATTTCTTATTATTTTAGTTTAGTATTCCGACTCTTTATCAGGTTCAATATTCCTTTTGCTTTATATTCCTCTTTTGCTTTCAGATCTTTTAAAGCTTTCTTTTAATTACTTTTGTTGCCAATTTGGCTTATGAACCATTCATGTTTAGATTCGAATTTCTATTTAATATAATTTGAGGTATTTCAGTTTATGATTGCTTTCTTTTATTTATGTTACTGTTGCTTCCAATATGAAGACATTTTTTATTCGAGTAAGTTTACTTTTCCCCTTTTGGCCTTGGTTAAGTAATTGGTAACTCATGAGTTATCAAACTCAACGTGATTGATAATTGTTGTCTTTACTAATTGAATTGAACTCCAATAACTCTAGTCCTTTCTTAGGAATTGACTAGGACCTGAGGATCAAACTAATTGGTCCACTTGACCTTCCTTTGCTTTAGTAAAGGCTAACTAAGTGGGATTAAAACTCAATTCTCATCACCATTGATAAGGATAACTAGGATATGACTTCCAAATTACCATACCCTGCCAAGAGTTTATTTTACAGTTATTTATTTATTTTATTTGTCATTTAAATTACTTGTTCCTTACTTTCAAAACCCCAACTTACAAAACTCATAACAAATAATAAGAACATACCTCCCAGCAGTTCCTTGAGAAGACGACCCGAGGTTTAAATACTTCGGTTATCAATTTTAAAAGGGGTTTGTTACTTGTGACAACCAAAACATTTGTAAGAAAGGGCTTTTGTTGGTTTAGAAGCTATTCTTGCAACGGGAATTTATTCTGAATTCTAGACCACGCAAAAGTTCCTCTCTTCACTTGTCTCTCAACAAAATTTCCTTCGGCAAGTATACCAAATTGTCGTCAAGTAAAAACTCACAATAGAGTGAGGTCGAATCCCACAGGGATTGATTGGTCAAGCAACTTTAATCAGATGAATGTTCTAGTTGAGCTAAGCAGAAATTGAGTTGAGATTTGCAGAAAAATAAATGGCGGGAAAGTAAATAACAGAAAATATAATTGCTGGAAGTAAATGATAGAATGTAAATGACGGAAATTAAATTACAGAATCTTAAACGGGGGTTTGGGGAAATGAACATAAAAGTAAATGGCAGAAAGTAAAGAGAATGGGTAAGATCAGAAATGGGGGATTCATTGGGCTCAGGAGATGTTGTATTCTCCGGATCAACTTCATTCTCATCTCTTCCTCAATCAATGCATTCATTGATCTCCTTGGCAATCTTAAGTGATTGGATTCCAATTCCTTGGTAATTCAATCTCTCAAATCTTGATCAATAGCCAATTCCTTGGTCTAATTGTTCATGAGAAGAGATGAAGTATGGTCACTGATTATACCACATGTATTCCCAAATCAAAGTGTTGGTAGGATTATATGTCACTATATCCATCCAAACCCCAATTTGGTCCAACATGAGAAAGCATTTCTAGCATGATCTCTTCATTCCTCTTCCAAGGTTCCGAAGAGATCCAAGTATGAATAGCTTCTTTTCCAAGACAACTACCAAATTGGATGAAGATTGAAAGCCTTCTAGTAAAATCAAGAGAAAAGAAAGAAGAAGAATAATGAAAACTATTATTGATCCATCAAATTACAACAGAGCTCCCTAACACAATGAAAAGGGGTTTAGTTGTTCATATATCTTGAAATGGAAGAAGATAAAGAAGAATGCATTGTCAAATTAAACTAGAAATTACAGAGAAAGTAAAATATACAGAGTGTAGTTCTCCAAAATGCCAAAAGCTCCTTTACTAGTTCAAAACTACTCGTATATATACTACTCTTTTGATCTTCTAGTTGGCTCTTCAAGTCTTGGATATGGGCCTTTGATCTTGAGTTGAAGCAGTTATAGTCTTCAGTGGGCTCAGCTTTACTTGCAGAAAAAGTATAAGTTAGCCACGGACGTTAGTTAGGACGTTAGTGGTGTTAAGGTTAAGTGAAAATGTGGGTTCGAGAACGTTAGTGACGATCACCTTTTTCACTAACGTTCCAAACCAAGATGATCCACGTTAACTTCAACGTTAGTGGCACTAACGTGACCACTAACGTTGCCTCTTGGTCCTTTGCAAATGTTATTGGCATTCACCTTTTTCCTGTAACGTTGCTCTTTGCCTCTTCTCCCCACGTTAGTGGTCCACGTTAATGTAACTAACGTGACCCTTAACGTGGGCATGCCTAAGCTTCGAGAGCGTTAGTGACACTTACCTTTGTCACTAACGCTTCAAATGCCCCTTCTTCCCACGTTAGTGTCTCACGTTAATTGCATTAACGTGACCACTAACGTGGTGGTGATTGCCATCTCCAATGTTAGTGACAAAGGTGAGTGTCACTAACATTGACCCATCATTCCTTCCTCCACGTTAGCTTCCACGTTAATGTAATTAACGTGGCAACTAACGTGGGTAATATTGGCTTAGTCCAACGTTAGTGACAAAGGTGAGTGTCACTAACATTGGCGATTCCTTGTTCCTCCCACGTTAGAGTTCACGTTAATGTAATTAACGTGACTCTTAACGTGGCCAAGTGTGCCCTTTTTGGAATGTTAGTGGTATTCACTTTTACCACTAACGTTGGAGCTTCCCTTTTTCTCCACGTTAGCTTCGACGTTAATGTAATTAACGTGACCACAAACGTGGGCTATGATGGCTTTCGAAGGCATTACTGGTGATCACTTTTTCCATTAACGTTGCAAGCTAGCTCCCATTTCACGTTAGTGGTCACGTTAGTTAGACTAATGTGGCTACTAACGTGGCTCTTCCTTGCTTCCTTTGTCCTGTAATCAAGCAAATAAAGTGCATTAAAGCTTGGTTCTTAATCATGAGATCATGCATCATCCATTTTATCATTCAATTCATGCAAAATTCTCATGAAATCATGTAAAGTTCACAATGTTTGCTTGAATCAAGATGTAAGTGAATATTTACCCAAAACATGCTTATTTACTAAGAAAATGCATGAAACTACCCTAAAATAGTAAAGAAAAGATCAGTGAAACTGACCAAAATGCCCTGGCATCACAACACCAAACTTAAAGCTTGCTTGTCCCTAATCAAGTACTGAAACATAAAAAATGATGAATGAAAGAACAAGAGAAACAAGTTTTCATTATGGAAGTAAAGTTCTTGGTTTATGGGGTTTTATGCATAGCAACTTAGGTTCATTCCTTTACTGGTTTCCAGGTCCTCATCATGCTCTTGAATACTTGCTTAATTGCATCCTATGAGATCTTTATTCCTTGATATCCCTTTCTTTTCAGGGTTTATTGCATTCTTAGGCTAAGTGTTCTGTGAGAGGGCGACTCTTTAAAATAAGCTTTCAGCCAACACTCCCGAACCAGTTGGTTCAAGGTGTTAGGTGTTGAAACACCCCTAAGGACCTACTCCCTCAAGTCTCTCTCCCCCATACATGCACACTACAGGCATATGGTTTATTATTTTCTTTTACTTGAGGTCTTGGTGTCCAGCATCTCTTTGGATCACTAAATGTTCTGCAGCAAAGTTGCTCTTGATAGTGGATTTTCAGTTGATAATCCCGGGTTAGTTAACCCAAGTTACCAAGTGATGAAGCACTCCAGAGAACTTATTCATCCAAGCAGATCCTTTGTACAGGAACACCACAGACACATCCCTCAAGATTTAAACCCTTGGTGCCTAGCCTTATTTCTTTTTCTTTTTCTTTCTTTTTCAAACTCTTATTGTTCTTTCTCTTTTTCTTATTGGGGTCTTGTTGTTTAGCTAGTCTCATAGAATGTGCTTCAAGCATGTAATTCAATACACATGAGTGCCCTTATACCTTATAGGTGATCCAACATAGCTAATCTATTACCATCCACAAACCTTGAGGACTTACTCCACAAGATAAACCCCACTCTGGTTTTTCATAACATTTTCTTTTATTTTACCTTAAAGGACAAGCATACAATTAAGCAAGGTGAAAGTGAAAACAAGTGACTTAGACCAGCACACATATGACAAAAGTAAACAAAACAAACACTAGATTCTAATGACTTAAACTAAAGAGTAACTATTAACAGGGGCACATTCAGACTTCCAAATTGAGCATTCCTAAGCAAATGGAATCAAGTAACAACACAACCTTTTGGTGGTGACTTCTGGCTCTCCCTTTGTTGTCATCATCCATAACTTTTTCATCCCTCTTCACCTCCTTGGATGATGGGGCACCGTTTTTCCAGCCAGAAGATTGATCAGATTCCTGCAAAGTTATTGGAAGTTGCTTGTTCCCAAAGCACTTGGAAACTAGTTAGCATGCATGTATGCTTGTGGATTTCTGAACTCAATTTGGTGTGTGAACACCAAACTTAGTTCCTTGCTTAATGCAACAGATTGAATACATGCAGAGAGCCTCATGTGCTTTTATTAATAAAATAACTATGGACTAGAAACTAAACTATTGTTAAGTGGTTTCTCTGATTGGTTGGGCTAGCAACTTGTCATTGAAGAGGTGTAGTGTGATTCTAACTGAAATCTTTGGTGAAACACCAAACCTAAAATTACACATTCACTCTTGGATTGTTTTGGTGTGCAACACCAAACTTAGCTCCTCACAATACAGGGAAAACTACTTGTAACTTTTATTAAAATGATCATGAGAAAGAAACTACCTTAGGTTGGGTTGCCTCCCAACGAAGCGCTCTTTTAGCGTCGCTAGCTCGACGATTTCTCCTTTTTTTTTCAGGGTGGTTGGTAATGCTTCAAGTCTTTCCCTCTCGGAGTGAATCTATCTCCGTTGGCTTCATTAAGAATCTCCACATATTCCAAGGATAGAATTCTACTGATGGTGTAGACTTTAGGTAGCTGAGATGGAATGGTGGGTAGATGAGGTAGAATAACTGGGAAATGGGCAGATATTACTTTATCCCCCGGAGAGAAGTCTTCTGTAGGGATCTTCTTGTTCCTCCATCCCCTTGGTGCCTTCTTCCTTGTTTCTTTTAATGCTCTCCTGCTCCTTGTGGCATCTTTTCCCAGGGAGATTTTGTTGCTGGTCTCATATGACTCTAGTGGTTTTAGCTCCTCTTGGGTTTCCTTTAGCTGTGGTGGATTCTGACTGTATTTCTTGTCAACCAAAGGGATTCCTAGGGTTATTGTTTGTGCTTCAGTGCTTGTCTCTTCCACCAGTGCCTTATTGTGATCCTCCTTTGATTCCTTGTTTTCTTGATCTGCTTCATGTGAGGGTTTGAAGACTTTAAAGGTAAGTTGTTCATCATGTATCCTCAGTATTAGCTCTCCTCGCTCCACATCTATAAGCGCTCTAGCTGTAGCTAGGAATCGTCTTCCCAATATGATTGGATGGAGGTAACTCTCTTCCATTTCCAATATGACAAAGTCTGTGGGAAGGAAGTAGTTCCCAACCTTTACCAACACGTTTTCAACCACTCCTACTGCTTGTTTTTGAGTTTTGTCAGCCAGCCTGATGACTACGTCTGTGGGCATTAGCTCATTGATTTGCAGCTTTTTCATGAGGGATAGAGGCATTAAATTAATGCTTGCTCCCAGATCACAGAGTCCCTTATCAATCAGTGTTTCTCCTATGGCACAGGGGATGTGAAAACTCCCTAGATCCTTCTTTTTTGTAGGCAACTCTGGTTGAATGAGAGCGCTGCACTCCTTATTCATCACTATTGTTTGCCCTCCTTTAAGTGAGCTTTTCCTGGTCAGCAGCTCCTTCATACACTTAATGTCTGAGGGCATTTGTTGGAGAGCCTTGATAAATGGTATGTTTACTTGAAGGGATGCAAACATGTCGAGGAACTTTGAGTATATTCTCTTTTCTGTACCACCTTTGAGTCTTTGGGGAAAAGGTGCATAGAGTTTCAGAATCTCCTTCTGTGTAGTTTTGGTTTCTTGGTTACCCTCTTCCTGCTTCTCTGCTGAAGTATCTCCAGAGTGTTCAAAGGGTTTGTTCAGCTCTTCCTCAGTCCCCTATCACTTATAGTGACCATCTTACATTCTTCCCATCTTACTTTCTTTGCTTCACCTCTCGGGTTTTTCTCTGTGTCACTTGGGAAACTGTCAGTAGGTTTAGGAATATTCTCAGAGCGGTATCCCACTTGAAATTCCAGCCTCTTGATGGTGTCTCCCTGGTTTTTGATATTGGCTCGCACCTCCTCCTTGAACACCTTGTTATCTTGGATTTCCTTACATATGCCTTCAAGTAGAGTCTCAATCCTTGAGAGTTTATCTTCAGATGATGGTGAGTTAAGATTGGAGGGATGAGAAGGGCCATTTTAGTTTTGATATGGATGTTGAGAGGTATTGTTAGGTGGGTGCTGATATGATCTCTGTGTGGAATGTTGGTGAGCTGCATTGTTGTTGGGGTTGTGACATCTCTGATCTTGGCCTTGATCTTGTTGATTTCCCCACCCAAAGTTTGGGTGGTTCCTCCAACCAGGATTATAAGTTTTGGAGTATAGATCATGGGTCTGCCTAGGTGAGTTCCCAATGTAGTTGGCTTGTTCCTGATCACCCTCTACCTCTGCGTTCACTCCTTCTTGAGCTGCTGATGAGGTGGTGACTGCTGCGACTTGGTTTCTTTCCATCTTCTTGGTAAGGTCAGCCTGCTGCTTGGTGATCATCTTGTTTTGAGCCAACAGTGCATCCACGTTGTTCAGCTCCATCACTCCTCTAGTATTGCCCCTTTCAGAAGCATAGAAGTAATCATTCTCAGCTATAGTCTCAATGACATCTATGGCTTCTTCAATGGTCTTCTTCTTGTTCAGAGATCCCCAGATGAGTGGTCTACTACCTTCTTTGATTCATAAGAAAGACTCTCATAGAAAATATGAAACTGCACCCATTCATTGAATATGTCTGGTGGGCACCTTCTTGTCTAGTCCTTAAAACTCTCCCATGCTTCATAGAGAGTTTCACCATTTTGTTGCCTGAATGTTTGTACTTCAGCTCTCAACCTGTTAATTCTCTGAGGAGGGTAGAATCTCGCCAAGAATTTGTTCACCACATCTTCCTAGGTTGTTAAACTCTCCTTCGGAAAAGATTTCAGCCATTTAGATGCTTTGTCCTTGAATGAAAAGGGGAACAAAAGCAATCTATAGGTGTCAGGATGAACACCATTAGACTTCATAGTATCACATATCCTTAGGAAGGTGGTGAGATGTTGATTGGGGTCTTCTTAGACACTTCCTTCGAATGAACAGTTGTTCTGAACAAGGGTGATAAGCTGGGGTTTTAGTTCAAAGTTATTGGCATGTATGGTTGGCTTTTGGATGCTACTTCCATAATTTCTTAGGTTTGGATTGATGTAAAAGCCCAGAACTCTTCTCTCTTGTCTAGCATGATGCACATGACCTTCTCTGCCATGGTTGTGAGCCTCTTCTTCATGATGGTTCTCCATATTCTCATCCACGTCTGGTTCAACGTACTCTTCCTCCTCCTTAGTACCAACGACTCTCTTTCCTCTTGCTTCCCTCTTTAATCTAAGGAAGGTCCTCTCAGGTTCAGAATCAAAGGAAGTTGAAGCTCCGCTTCTTTTACCTGTCATACAACCAACAGAGCAAAAAGAAGGAAAGAGAATTGATGGAGAAGTTACTCCTATTAGGGATGCTGTTAGTGTGAGTGATGCAATATATCAAACAGTTAGTGGGTTAGTGAACTAAATTGTAAAAATGAAGATAACACCACAAACGGGTAAGGGGTAAAGGGAAGAAAATAACTAAAACTGAAAGTAAATCACTCAAATGAAATTAAATCAAACAAAGAAAAATGCTCAATCTAGTTATCCACCAATTTAATCATTGTTGATACAAAATCAATCCCCGACAACGGCGCCATAAACTTGATGCACGGAAACTTGTCTCTCAACAAAATTTCCTTCGGCAAGTATACCGAATTGTCGTCAAGTAAAAACTCACAATAGAGTGAGGTCGAATCCCACAGGGATTAATTGGTCAAGCAACTTTAATCAGATGAATGTTCTAGTTGAGCTAAGCAGAAATTAAGTTGAGATTTACAGAAAAGTAAATGGCGGGAAAGTAAATAACAGAAAATGTAATTGCTGGAAGTAAATGGCAGAATGTAAATGACGGAAAGTAAATTGCAGAATCTTAAACGGGGGTTTGGGGAAATGAACATAAAAGTAAATGGTAGAAAGTAAAGAGAATGGGTAAGATCAGAAATGGGGGATTCATTGGGCTCAGGAGATGTTGTATTCTCCGGATCAAGTTCATTCTCATCTCTTCCTCAATCAATGCATTCATTGATCTCCTTGGATATCTTAAGTGATTGGATTCCAATTCCTTGGTAATTCAATCTCTCAAATCTTGATCAATAGCCAATTCCTTGGTCTAATTGTTCATGAGAAGAGATGAAGTATGGTCACTGATTATACCACATGTATTCCCAAATCAAAGTGTTGGTAGGATTATATGTCACTATATCCATCCAAACCCCAATTTGGTCCAACATGAGAAAGCATTTCTAGCATGATCTCTTCATTCCTCTTCCAAGATTCCGAAGAGATCCAAGTATGAATAGCTTCTTTTCCAAGACAACTACCCAATTGGATGAAGATTGAAAGCCTTCTAGTAAAATCAAGAGAAAAGAAAGAAGAAGAATAATGAAAACTATTATTGATCCATCAAATTACAACAGAGCTCCCTAACCCAATGAAAAGGGGTTTAGTTGTTCATAGCTCTGAAAATGGAAGAAGATAAAGAAGAATGCATTGTCAAATTAAGCTAGAAATTACAGAGAAAGTAAAATATACAGAGTGTAGTTCTCCAAAATGCCAAAATCTCCTTTACTAGTTCAAAACTACTCCTATATATACTACTCTTCTGATCTTCTAGTTGGCTCTTCAAGTCTTGGATATGGGCCTTTGATCTTGAGTTGAAGCAGTTATAGTCTTCAGTGGGCTCAGCTTTGCTTGCAGAAAAGGTGTGAGTTAGGCATGGATGTTAGTTAGGACGTTAGTGGTGTTAACGTTAAGTGAAAATGTGAGTTCGAAAACGTTAGTGACGATCACCTTTTTCACTAACGTTCCAAACCAAAATGATCCACGTTAACTTCAACGTTAGTGGCACTAACGTGACCACTAACGTTGCCTCTTGGTCCTTCACAAACGTTATTGGCATTCACCTTTTCCAGTAATGTTGCTCTTTGCCTCTTCTCCCCACGTTAGTGGTCCACGTTAGTGTAACTAACGTGACCCTTAACGTGGGCATGCCTAAGCTTCGAGAGTGTTAGTGACACTTACCTTTGTCACTAACGCTTCAAACATCCCTTCTTCCCACGTTAGTGTCTCACGTTAATTGCATTAATGTGACCACTAACGTGGTGGTGATTGCCATCTCCAACGTTAGTGACAAAGGTGAGTGTCACTAACGTTGGCCCATCATTCCTTCCTCCATGTTAGCTTCCACGTTAATGTAATTAACGTGGCAACTAACGTGGGTAATATTGGCTTAGTCCAACGTTAGTGACAAAGGTGAGTGTCACTAACGTTGGCAATTCCTTGTTCCTCCCACATTAGAGTTCAGGTTAATGTAATTAACGTGACTCTTAACGTGGCCAAGTGTGCCCTTTTTGGAACGTTAGTGGTATTCACTTTTACCACTAACGTTGGAGCTTCCCTTTTTCTCCACGTTAGCTTCGACGTTAATGTAATTAACGTGACCACTAACGTGGGCTATGATGGCTTTCGAAGGCGTTATTGGTGATCACTTTTTCCATTAACGTTGCAAGCTAGCTCCCATTCCACGTTAGTGGTCACGTTAGTTAGACTAATGTGGCTACTAACGTGGCTCTTCCTTGCTTCCTTTGTCCTGCAATCAAGCAAATAAAGTGCATCAAAGCTTGGTTCTTAATCATGAGATCATGCATCATCCATTTTATCATTCAATTCATGCAAAATTCTCATGAATCATGTAAAGTTCATAATGTTTGCTTGAATCAAGATGTAAGTGAATATTTACCCAAAACTTGCTTATTTACTAAGAAAATGCATGAAACTACCCTAAAATAGTAAAGAAAAAGTCAGTGAAACTGGCCAAAATGTCCTGGCATCAAATATCAATTGAGTTGTCGATACAAGTTCAAGATCTCCAACAACCAAGCGGAATACGATGCTCTCCTAGCCAGATTGACCCTAGCCAAAGAAATTAGAGTAAAAATCGTAGAAGTTTGCAACGAATACAAACGCGGGATCCCCTTTTACAGAAGCACCTATCCAAGGTAAAAGAGCTAATAGCCGAGTTTGACACAATAACAGTCCAACACATACGAAGAGAGAATACAAGAGCCGACCTACTCCAAGATAGCAAGCACCAATACATACTTCGAAAATCGCTCCCTAATCTAGGAAGTCGAAGGTCACCCTCCGTCTCACCGATGGATCTGGGTAGCCTACCGTTGTCCAACCAGCCATCGTGGACCACCCTTATCACACGATGTCTGGAAACAGGAAACTTACCCATCGAGCTGATAGAAGCAAAACCCATAAAGTGTGAAGCCTCCAAGTACACCATAATAGCAGGACAAATGTACAAAAGAGGGCTCTCCCAACCCCTCTCTTTAAGTGCATAGAACTTAACCAGATAGATTATATCCTAGTTAACGAAAATTGTTAATGGAGAAACTAAAAGACAAATATGGTTAATTTGTAATTTTTGAATGACTAATTTGATTGCTAAAATCTTTCAGGAACAAATTCGGAGATTGTCTCATCTTTTAGGAACTAATTTGACTATTAGCACATTCATTCACCTCTTCTTTTTTGAGTTGTTAGTGCCTTGTACACACTAGACACACTAAATTGACCATCTTGTGTCAAACTCTATATGAGATTATCATCCCAAATCATCATTAGCAGCGACAATAGCTCGAATCTTCTCTATTACTTCTTCAAAAATGAAGAGTTATAAAAGATCAAAATTCCACTCCCTTGTATTGTCTAGTTCTTCCCTTACGATCATGCTCATATTAATTTTGTCCACATTATTAGTTACACTATATTCAAGGGCTGGCAGCCCTTAATCTATTTCTCAGACCAGAAAAACGGAGCTTCACCGTTTCCAATCGATATAGAGATGTGATTTAAGAAAAAATCTACGACAAGATCCTTCCACAGTGGAAAGTCGATGGCACCAAACTGAATTTCTTGAACTAGGTTCTTATCCCTTTCATACTTCAATGTAAAAATTTTGACCACAAGGAATTTTTATCCATAATAAGCCGCTAAGCATCTTCATAAGAAAATCCGCATTCATATTAAGTTTTTCGAAATTCCAAATTGCCTATACTCTTCAGTTTGCAAATAGTGTTCCTATTAATCGCATGCACTCTGTATCGGTTCTCATTCTCCCCCTACATCTTTGCAACCTCATGGCACACTACTTTAGGAATAAAAAAATACATCATATCATAGTTTATTAATGGACTGAGAACTATATGAGCCAAAGAAATTCTCCCCGCTAGAGAGAGACAATTTGCTTTCCATCCCTTAAGTTTGTCTGCCACTCTATCTATGATTTTTTATAGTTGTTTTTCTTTATTCTATGATTTGTAAATAGGAAAGTGCTATAGTGTAGAAGGATAACTACTTCTACAAATGTAGAAGACATGTGTTCACACCTCATGAAAGTAAGGTGGCTATGGAGTTAAATTCGAACTTGTATTTAGGGAGATAATCTCTGTACCATGCTAGTAAATGTATAAATTGCTCTATGTGATTAGCCATATGAGTAAGTGTATCTAATGTGTTAGTAAACATGCTTAAATCCCTAATGAGAATTGGGTCGAGTCATATGTGACAATAGTGGGCCTTAGAATTTATGATTTTTGTAGGACTTGAATGTGTAGGGCTTAAAACTGTGGCCATAAAATAGAATACTTAAAGGAAAATCAAAACTTAAACACCTCAAACAGAGAAAAGGGATGGAAGGAGAAATGCCAAATTATTCCAAAGGCCTTCATGAACCGTTTTCCAAATGAAGTTCTTAATCTTGGGTTGTACTTTTATGTTCTAGATTAAGAACCATAGATCTATTTATTTGCATCGATTGGGTAAAGATTTTGGGTCAGAGTGGTAAAGTTGATAAGCCAAAGGATATGCTGAAGCTACTGAGAATTGATGCTTTTTTCTCCTTAGGCCAGGTAATACTATCTTCTCCCTGATAAATCTCTGCCTATAGCATAGCTTTGTGTAGTATCTGTTGTGAAAATTGAAAGCATTTTATGTTGATCCTAGTGGTTCATAAGATCTGATATCCATTCTACTGGCTAATTATGAGCTGAATGGATATCATAATTTATAAGATTATTCTAATTAATCCACTAATCTTCCCAAATTTTGATATAATTTTCTTTAAAAACCTTCTATAGTAACTCTTTTTAATACCCTCCTTCTTTCTAATAAACTTCTCCAATCTCAAGATGTGTTGTTACCAACCTGTGCTCTAAGAAAATTAAAGTACCTAAAGTATTTACTTTGGTACACTTTGAAAATTAAAGAGAGGTTTGGTCAATAATACGTGCTAAGAACTAGTTTAAAAATTTTTAAGTTAAAAATCTTAAAATTCATTGTAGATAATTATAAACCAGAATTCAACACTATCAAATTTTAGTTAAAAAATATCACAAATTCAAAACAAAAACTGTTTTAATCACAGGTCACTCTTCCTTGAAATCACAATGTAAAAGAGGTTTGATCACAAATAACAGGAATTGAAACAACAAGAAATTAAACAACAATCAAAGATTAAATGATAAAGAAATTAAACTAAGAGTAAGTAATCAACTAGAGGAAAGCTTGCTAGGGTTGAGGGTTAAGGATCATTATCTTTGTCACTAACCATTAACATGATAATTACCAAGAACAAACTCAATTCATCAGTTAGGCTTAATTAATCCTAATTCATAAGTCCTAACTAACTTACTAATTGAATTTAGTAAAAAGTTAGCGTTAGTAGAAACAAGATTAATTAACATCTCTTAATTATCAATCCACTTGAAGATTAGTAACTCAAGGTTACCCAAACTCTCAACCACAAGCCAAGAATGTAAAGTCAACTCCGTAACTAGTTCAAACATTTCATCAAATGAATGGAAGGCATAAACACAAAATATCATAAATGATGATGATGATGATGATGATGATGATGATGATGATGATGATAATAATAATAATAAAATCTACAACTATCTCATTCCAAAAAGTAACAATAACATCTCAATTAAGCAAGAATAAAATATAAAACATCAAATTCATTAAAAGTAAACAGAAATTCAACAAGGATTCATAAACTAAAGTGACAAAATAAAGAAACTAATAAGAGAATTATAACAAAAGCAAAGTTGCAGAATAAGAAAATATAAAACAAAATAAACTAGAACAAGATTAGAAACTAAAACTAAAGAAAAATTGATGAAACATCCTAGGAATTTTTGGAATTGAAGCTAAAAACTCTAAGATGTTTAAAAAATGAGTGTATGTTGTATGCACGCCTTCTTCCTTTATATTTTACTTCATATCTACTCAAGAATGGACTGAAATGAGCCAAAAGTAGCCCCCAAATTGTAAGCCACGTGACTTTTTAAATGAGGCCGGGAATCAGAGTTGTACATACGTATAAGGATGTGCGTATACACACCATCAAAAATTTCAAATATGTGTGTGCGCACAGGGGTGTGCGTATGCAACATCTATCTTTGCTTCATCTGTTGTTTCTACACAAAATTTTCACTTTCGTATGTTTTTCTTCCATCCTCCCAAGCCGTACTTTCCTGCTAAATCTTAAACAATTTGAACAAACACATCAAGGTATTGAATGGATGAGAATTGAAATCAATTCGATAATTTTAATGGCCTAAAAAGTATATTTACTTTAAGCTCAATTAGGAGATTCACAAAAGCATGCATTTACAAATATTAAGTGCAAGTTAAATTAATAAATTTTATTTTTTTTCAACCCAAAAGTTATAATAAAATATGAATTTATCAACCTCCAACTTTGTATTCCTCAGGAGGGCTAAGTTGAAAGCTTTTAAGTCTTTTAAATTTAGACCTCCCTAATTTTTTGGCCTACTAACAATATTCCAACCTATTCAATTTATCTTTTTTTATCCTTCTTTGTACCTACCAAAAATGTAGAATACTCCTCGAAACTTCATCAACTAACATCTTTGGAAGTTTAAAACAGCAAAACTTGTAGATAAGAACTATTGTAATAACCACCTTTATCAAAACTTTCCTTCCACTACAAGAAAGCAAGGATCTCTTCTAATATTGTAGCTTCTTTGTGACCTTATCCTTGATGTAGTTGAAGGCTGCCTGTTTAAATCATTGCACAACTACTAAAAGACCAAGATACTTGGTTTCCAACGTGGGGAACCCAAAGAAAGCTAGCCAGAAATTTCTAGACTCTGTTCTCTCCTTGACGCGGATGGGATAGTCCTTCTACACAAAACAAAAAAAGATAAGGTGATAAAGGATCACCATGTCACAATTCTCTACATGATTTAAAGAAATTATGAGGTTGTCCTTTTAGAGTAATAGAATACAAAATAGTCAGCACATACTCCTTCATCCAAGCTAACCATATCTCACAAAATCCTAATTTTCTCATAAATTCTCACACAAAACTCTATTCTACCCTGTCATATGTTTTGCTCATATTTAATTTCAACGCAAAGTCATAATCTCTATATCTCTTATTCTTCAGATAATGCATAAACTCATGCGCAATCAAAATATTGTCCCTTTATGAATGAACTTTGATTAGATCTTATAAGCTAACAAATCATGAGCTGTAATCGATGCGTTAGAATCTTAGAGATTATTTTATTGAAAACACTCCTTAGGCTTATCGATTTTATTTGCTTCATAGAAGTGACATTCGATATTTTTGGAATTAAGCAAATATGAGTATGATTAAGTGACCTAAGCATTTTTTTTATAAAAAACTCATAACAGCCCCAATAACATCCATTTTAATAATGTCCTAAAAAAATGATAGAAATTTACAATAAAACCATCCTCACCTGAAGCTGAGAAGAGATTTATGGCAAAAACTGCATCTTTAGTTTCCTTTTCTCATACACTTAGGGTAAGCATCTAGTTTGTAGCATTATCAATCTTGGAAGGCATATCCTATAGTTCTTTAGTAGGATCTTTTAGGTTATTAAAAGTGAAAATCTCTTTGAAATAATCTTGGGCTGATTTTGTGATGTCTTCAGGATCTGTAGCTATATTGCCATTAGCATCATTGAGTGAATGAATCTTATTTCTTCTATTCCTCATCTGAAACTTGGAATGGAAGAAACCCGTATTCCTATCCCCCTCCCTCCCTCCCCCCATTGTAGCCATTGGACTCTCGATTTATCCATTCAAAACTTTTCTTCTGCCTCAACAGCCTCTTTTAACATTGCTTTAAGATTTTGGATTGTAACTCCATCAGCAACATCTCCTTTAGCTCTCTCTTCTTCCAATTGACTTTGTATCTTTGCAATCTGTATTTGTGAATTCGTTTTGGAGCTCTTTTGCCATTCCACCAGCTTATGGTGACATTGCCTTAGTTTAAAAGCCAGTTTAAACATCGATGATCCAGCTACCTCCTTCCTCCAAGTAACTTTAATAATGTCTGAGACTTTTTGTTTTTCTAGCCATCTTTTTCGAAAGTGAAATTGTTGCTCTGTTCTTAATTTTCTGAGTCTGAGCTAATAATAAGGGGGCAATAGTCTGAACTCGTGTCATCATCATGCAAATTTGATGCTCTTGGATACAGCAGCCCTAACAATTAGTAGCTAGAGCTCTATCCAATCTTTCTTTGAAAAGATTCTCCTAAATTGCCGACTACACCATGTAAACTTCCTGCCAACAAAACACCCAAATCAATCAACCTCCTATATTTTTGTATTATTGTTGATTTCATTCGTCCTTCTTCCTTCGCATGGTATGCCATGATTGTATTAAAGTCACTGACAACCATAGTGTTCTCAGTATTCTCCTATATAATCTTTAAAATCTCTTCATATTGATCATTTCTTGGTCCTTCTTAAGTATGTAAGTGCATTATCATAACATTCTAACTTCTTTGAACCATTTGGTCTTCCAAATTGAAATAAATGCAAAATGCAGCATGCTTCACAACCTACGCAATAGCTTCATCCCTCCATGTTAACTTTGGGTGGCACCCTCCGCCTCAGCTTCCATGGTGATTTATTTCAGAAATTGCTTCTTGACTTCCAACATCTCCTAGTCTTCCTCGAATTTTTGTTTACTTCCTACAATCGACTTACTAGAACTCCCCTTGCTAGGTGCTTCAATTTTGGCTTTTCCCTCCCAAAACCTCTACCCCTTGCACTAGTACCAATAGAAAATGTTCCTTCTGTTTGAGGGAGAATGAGAACATTTCTAATGTCATCACTGGTTTTTCCTTTCTCCATGGTATTTTTAGATTGTTGTTATATCGTTATAGCCCTTTATTCTAACTGTACCTCATTTCTCTTGTCCTTACTTTAGATTTCATCTTGTTCAGCTCTAACTTTGGAATTATTTTCCTGAATAGATAGTCCAGTGAATCTTTTTCTCTTAAATCCGAATCCCTAATCTCAACCCTTTATGCTCAAAATGCCAAATTGAATCCGAAATAATGACTCACTGCTTCCTTACCTGTTCAGATTCAATGACAGCATAGAAAATAGTGGGACTGTCAGAACTGGAAGTTGAAGAAGAAGCCTGAAAATGGTGGAAGAAAATATTAAATTACCTTAGACCAGAAATAGATGTGTAGAAAAAAACTCACCTTGCTGACGTGCTTCTCTGGCAAATCTGAAAGTCTCGAAACATTCGGATCTTTGAAGAACGCTCTCTATCACCGACAGAAGTTGTTAGTGCCACTGTCGCCATGGCAGAGGAAATGGAAAGAGCTTCAGGAAGATGATACATTTAAGACAAGCTAGTGTTAGAATTGGTTGTTTAGATTTATTTTGTTATTGGAAAATTCCAATTTTACCTTGGTATATTATTCTCCATGTGGACTCTTCTCCTGTGTTCATTTTCATCAATTCAATGAATAAAAGCCTAACTTTAGAAAAAAAAAATGCACTGTAACACCCTAATTTTTAGCACCTCATGAGCGTACCAAAAGTTCAGGCATTATTTACCTCTAAATTTTTTTATTTTATACTATCTTTATTTAATATTGAGCCTTTGTGAATACGAACTGAAACTTTAATTAAGAAAACAAAAGGAGACTTTATTTTAAATCACTTAATCACAAAAGTATATATATTCACATAACTTTATATACATAGACTTATTTAAAGAACCTCAATTACAAGTCCTACCCCTCTAAAAACCAAAAGAATAAATGACAAGGGAAAATAAACTCTAAGACTTCAACTCGTAAACATAATCTTCTATGCTCCTGTAGTTCCTCACTAAACCTTCACACCTGTAGCTGAAAGGGGGTGAAAATAGGGGGTAAGAACTGGGGAGTTCTTAGTAGGGTCGGGGTGTATAGTTATGTTCATTTTATTATCATAGCTAACAACAACGAGTAATAGAATATATTTAGACTTAACAAATAAAGGACACGAAAATATGCAACCATATAGTACACCCATAATCACAGAAAATACACTCACAAACAAATTTGCGTAAACAAGCATGATGCATGTCTATCCCTAATGCAGGTAATGAGGTCATTTGTCAGTTTTGACCCGCACCCGATGCAATCCAACTCACAAGTCGGATAAGGCATTCCAGCGACATAACCTCTACAAGTTTCTACTCCTTGCAGGCGCTGATTCTCCAGCTGAAGCATGTGACCTCTTCTCCTGGAAATCATTCCATATTTACGGAAATCCCCGCACAATCATTCACATACAAAGTCCATGGCTTAATAACATTTATTCTTCGGCACCATAACCATACTATCGTCACCTCTCTTGACCTTCCCATTGTAACACCCTACCACACAGAGTCTTATGCTTAAGTCATAAACAGAGGTGGCGAGGTATTACGACCTCTAAAAATAAAATTTAGTATATATTACGACCTCTAAAATGTTTATAACTAGGAGCCTTTGAAGAAAAGGGGTAAAACAAAATCATTAAATTGAAAAGCGCAACACTCCGATCGATAACGTAACGAAACAGATAAAGGATAAGCTAACGCGAGTATATATACAAGACTCGGTTTGCGAAGATAACCGGTCCGAGCATAGAAGTATACATACATATATAAAGCAAGGAACCCAAAAGACAAGCTACAGAACCTGTTCTCCAAAATAACATCTAAGAGCAGTCAATACAGTATGTATATATATATATATAATGGAGATAATAAGTATCTAAGTAAGTACATAAAACCAAAATAGAGTCCCGAGAGCTAAGGATCTTCGCTAAAACAGAAGTCTCTAATATGCCTCAGTGAGGAGTCTCACGTCCTACATCTGAAAACCACAAAATCCGCATGGGTGAGAACCGAAGGTTCTCAACATGGTAACAGTGCCCAAATATCTAACATATAATGTTCTGGGAAAACCGAAGGCAATCCTAGAACTCCCAAATTCATAATTAAAGCGTATAAGCATAACTAAACCATGAGAAACGAAAATAGGCAACTAACTAAGGATCTTCGGTCTAACTAAAACTCCTTTTTCCAAATTCTTCAAACCTTCCAACCGCCATCAGTAATTTGATATCACAAACACGATTATATCAAACAAGGAAATGCACAAATAGAAGCAGATACGACAGTTAGACAATTACATATGCAGTCAATTAGGCATTCCAAACAAATCACATATAATGTATATGATGTATGCCTGTCCTAGTGGCTGATAAGTCTCATCTGTCGGTTATAAAGCCAACCCGACAAGTCTTGGTAGCTAACCATTGGACTGTTCCTTTGTCGTGCATCCCCAACTCGAGTTATTCTCAATAATAATCATCAATACATGTACACAACACCCACACTGGTATTTATCCACGGGGGCGAGCTCATCCGGAACTTTCATAGTGTCCGGCCGCACTTACGACATATAGTCAGTAGAGTATCGAGTCTCCACCTGGAGCACGTGGTGGCTAGCCACTGCTTTCACCCAGAAAAACTCGTATCTCAGATAATGGAAGTGCAACATTCACATTTCATTCAAAAAGCATATGTGCAATCATACTCAGTCATAATTCAATAATAACTCAGCCATTCAGTTCATAATACAATCCATAACCAGCCACAATTTATTAACAATTACAACCCTTCGGCTCATGGCATATACATCACTTCCACCATCATCCTCCGCATCTCATACAATCATCTTTAATCATCGCTCATCATTAATTTTCCCCTTACTTCATCCACAAGCTACCACATTTCCTAGCCTCTTCTTATCACTAGGCATACTATAAGGATATAGGACATAAAGGGTGAGAATGGAGGCTTAGAAGTCTAAAATCCGGCTTTAAAAACTCAAAAATCAGTTTTTGGTAAAAACGAGATCACACGTGCGCGTCGCCCATGCACACGTGTGGAACACGGAAAAACTAGATTGATGTGTGAGCGTTGCCCATGCGCACGCATGGGAAGCAGAGAGGTAAGGTGACGCGTTGATGCACCACTATTTCGTGGTACATTTTATGCTGAGTTGAATGAATTTTATCCATTATTCTCACACTTATTCATAGAATTCGCATGTTTTACATTTTCCTTCCTAATTTTGTACTATGATTGAAAACGTGCTTGTTTGGCCTTAAATTCGCTAATTTTAATCCTCTCTTATTACCATTCGATGCCGTGATATGTGTGTTAAGTGATTTCAAGATTTTCAGGGCAGGAATGGCTTAGAGGATGGAAGGAAAGCATGCAAAAGTGGAAGGAACACAAGAAATAGGGTATTTCAGAATCTGGTAGCGACGCGCACGCATGAGCGACGCGCACACGTGACCAGCGCAGCAAGCATACGACGCGCACGCGTGGCTGACACCTACGCGTGGACAATGAAAAAGACCAGTGATGCGTACGCGTGATAAAGCGTCACGTGATGCAGATATCAGAATTTGCCGGAGGTGATTTCTGGGCTGATTTGGACCCAGTTTCAAGCCCGAAAACACAGATTAGAGGCTGCAGAGTGGAGCTGGAAGGGGGAATCAGTCATTCACTCTCATTCAGACAACTTTAGGTTTAGATGTAGTTTTCTAGAGAGAGAGGCTCTCTCCTCTCTCTAGGTTTAGGGTTTCTTCTTTCAATTTCTCTTTAGGTTCAGTTCAATCTTACTTTAATTTAGTTTTTTTGTCTTACTTTTATTTGTTTAAGCACTTTAGTTCATCTTCTTCTCTTGTTAATTTCCCCTTTTTGCCATTTTTATGTTTATGAGCTCTTGTTACATTTGATTTCTTTTAATGCAATTTATATTTTTCATGTTTATTGTTACTCTCTTTAATTGTTAGTCATTGATGCTTGTAATTGGTTGTTTAGATTTAATATTCCTTGTTAATTTTTCATGCTTTTATTTTGTGCCTACCAAGTGTTTGATAAAATGCTTGGTAGAATTTTAAATTAGATTTTTGTATTCTTAGCTTGGATTGAGTAATTTGGAGACTCTTGAATTGTCAAAGTCTCTTGTTGGTTGGTGATTGAAAATTGCTAGTTGGCTTGAGCTTCACTAACTCTAGTCTTTGATTAGGACTTGTGAACTCAAGTTGAATTGCTCACTTCACTTACCTTCATTTTTTAGAGGTTAACTAAGTGAGAGCAATTTGCAATTATCATCACAATTGACAATGATAATGAGGATAGGAATTCCGATTCTCAACCCTTGCTAGGACTTTTCTTAGTTGTTAGTTATTTTCTTGTTATTTTACTTTCTTGTTTCTTATTACAAAATCCGAAAATATACCTTTTCATAACCAATAATAAATACACTTCCTTGCAATTCCTTGAGAAACGACCCGAGGTTTGAATACTTCGGTTAATTTTATTGGGTTTGTATCTGTGACAAACAATTTAAACATTGATTGAGGTTTACTTGTCGGTTTAGAACTATACTTGCAATGTGATCATTTTTGTGAAAATCTTTACTGACATTTTTCCTCCGTCAAGTTTTTGGCGCCGTTACCGGGGAATTGCAAACGTGTGTCTTATTATTGGTTATTGTATATATTTACCTTTTGCTTGTTTGTTAGTTTTAGGACTTTGTTGCTTTTTTTTATGGTTTTTATTTTTATTTGCTACTATGAATTCTCATCCCTTTGACTATGAGAGTGGTTATAATTATGTTGTAGGGAATGAAAGCTACAATGAGAATATGCATCAAGGATGGAACTATCAAAGGTGGGAGGAGCCTCGAGCATATGGTCAACCTTTTTGGCAACAACCTCCACCAACGTACTATGAGCAAGAGCCATTCCAACATGCATATCAATCCAATAGCCATGGTGGACCCCCTTGTAGTTACCAACAAGCCCCATCATATGCCTATGAACCCCCTCTTCAACATAGTTTTGAACCACCATACTCACAAGCCCCTTTCCACGATTCATCTCCATATGATCCTAACCCATATCCACCATACCAACCACCTTATGAGCCAAATAAACCATACATAAAGCCACCCACATTCCAACACAATTACTCCCAAGCACCACCACCTCAATATACACCACCTCCAATGTATGCGAGCTTTCAACCACAATATGATCCTAATTATGTTAGTCAAGTGGAACATGAGCCACAAGATCATTTTAAGGAAGCAATGGATCGACTTTAAGCAACCATCCATCAAATGGAGCGAGAGGAAAGCCAAAAAGCACACGAAACTCTTATGACTAACAAATCTCAACTTGAGAACAAAGGTTTAGAGTGTGTTGTACAACAAGTGGAAAAGATGGAGTGTTAAACTGCCACATCCATATCATGATGAACCACCCTCCTATCATGAACCCTTCCTCCCAAGCAAGGAACTCTCATATCCACTCCACTCTACAATGGATGACACTCTTGGTGTTCTTCTTCAAGGGCAAAGAGAGATGCAGTGGATGACACTAGAGTTCATAGCTACCTTGACCGAGGTAGTAGATAATTTAGCTTCACTACACGTCAACATTCAAAGTACTCCCTTGGCTACATGTGGAGAATCTAATGAAGAACGTGGCATGAAGGAGAGACTAGAAACTCTGGTGGAAAGTGAAAAACGTGGCTTTGTACTGGAACAATTGGAGGAAGCCGTAATTGTTGAAGATGAAGAAGTGGTTGAAGACTTAGGAGATGCTGAACCTCCATAGGAATCTAGAGTTGTAGAGTATTTTTCCAAGAAACTTGAAATTGATGTTGAGGAGGGTAGTGCACAACCTCTAAGGCATATTTCCTATGAAGAATTGGACGGGATAGATCAAGAAGCAAGTTCGCTTGGTGATGATGATTATGAGTCAAGCCATCCTAGTAATGAATTTGCATCCACAAGTGAAATCCTTGAGTTAGAAGAGCCTTCTCCCGATGACATTGGAAGCGACGTTGAGGTAGATTCCTCTCAACCTCATATTTATGATTTGAGTGACGGATAAGAGTTGGATGAATTCGGTGAGGAAGAGCTTGAAGGTGACGAATCTTTTCAAAAGGTGGAATTCCTTCGAAAAGGATGGACGGGAGTTGAATATGCTTTGTCAAGATCATTGGAGACTTCTTAACCTAGGTTGCCATCTACTCCTTCATTTGATTAGGTAAAACTTATCTCTATTCGCTTTACTGTCCCACTTGAGTATGGTATTCTTGAAACAGATGGCCAACTTAGGAGGCTTTATGGAATGAAGCGTAAGAGAAGGATGTTTAGTGGTTGGAGTTGCAAATCAAGGCTCATCAAGGTTGAGATTTCAAGAGCTAGATGCAAGGGTTGGACTGGAGATCAATTGGTTGGATCTAAAAGAAGAGTTTGTACTTCATTGAGAATTCGGATTGCTTGCCACCCGGTTGGAACAAAGATGATCAACTTATAGACGGGTATAGAAACAAGATTTGGGATCCCGGCATATATGAGGATAAATTTTGGGAGCCCTTAGCTTGTGTGTAACTTCATCAAAGCTTGGAACTATTAATTTTGAATGTTGGAGGTTATTAGAAATCCAAGAGTTAGTGGAAGTTTCAAGATGAGTTTAAGCACAAGCCACCATGTCAAGAAGCTCACTAAATGTCTAACTTAAGGACTTTAACTAAAAGTGCTAGGTAGGAGGCACCCCACCATGGTAAATTCTTCCTATTTTACTTTTTTATTTATATTGGTAATAAGTTAAATTTCCATTTCTGGTTAGGTTTATTTAGTTCGCATTGTGATTTTGCCTGTTTATTAATGTTTGACATTACTTTGGTAGCCTATTAAAAAATAATAATAATAATAATAATAATAATAATAATAATAATAATAATAATAATAATAATAAAGAGGCTGTCACGCGTGCGCGTGACCGACGCGTACGCGTTGATGCCTAAAATACACCATGACAAAACGGTGCTGGGACAATGCGACCACGTGGCCTGGACAGAGAGTTGTGCCAGGACTGCGCTGGTGGGATGCTAGGCGCATAGCCAACCCCATGTGTGCGCGTCACTGACGCGTACGCGTCACGTGCATTTTTTCCCATCCACGCGTAGACGTGGACAACTGATAAACCACTATTTTATGTTTTATATTGTGTTTAATTGTATGGTTTTGTCATGATCCTTGCCCACTTATTCATCAATTTAGCATGCATTTAGATTTCCTTCCTAAATTCAGTACATGTTTGAAAATTGCTTCCTAGAGACTTTAATTATTTACTTTTAATTCTCCTTTATTCCATTCGATGCCGTGATCTGTGTGTCAAGTGTTTCAGGCCTTATAGGGCATGAATGAGATGGAGATTGGAGAGGAAGCTAGCAAAAATGGAAGGAACACAAGAATTTGAGGAGATAACCAGCGAGAAGTGACGCGGTCGCATGGCTCACGCGACCGAGCGAAGGAGCGCAAATCGCAGCGACGCGGTCGCATGGCTTGCGCGGCCGCGCGGATTGGAAAGCGCAAGCAACGCGGTAGCGTGGACGACGCGAACGCGTGGAGAGGAAAAAAAGCGCAAGCGACGCGTCCGCATGGATGACACGATCGCGTGACATGTGCGATCTGCATAATCTGCAGAATTCGATGGGGGCGATTTTGGACCTTAGTTTGGCCCAGTTTTCGGCCTGGAACAGCAGACTAGAGTCAGAGAATATGCAAAAATAACACACACATTCATTCAGTAGTTTTAGATCTAGTTTTTTTCACTCTCTTAGGTTTTTCTCTCTAGTTTTTAGGATTTTAATTTTCAATTGATCTTAGCATTGGAACATTGAGAAGAGTTATTTTCTCATCAAGACTTCATCATTCTAGTTTGTTCTCTTAACTTGGTTTTATTCTTCCATGTTCTTTGTTATGTTCAATTTTGTCATTCAGATACTTTTATGATTAATTAATGCAAGGATTATTTCTCTTTAATTCAATTTCAATTCCAATAATCATGTCTTCTTTTAATTCCCTTTTATGTGCCATGGATTCTTTATTTACAATGCGTGAGTAGTTTCATTACTTGATAGGGAGTTGATTAAAAGGAACTCTTGAGTTGGAAGGATCGAAGGAGAAATTTATAGTTTGGTTAAATGTTGGATTGCTATCTTGTCACCAACGCCAATCCCTTTGAACTAAGTGGGTTGTAACTCGTGAATAGATTTGGCAGTCCAACTTGTTTGACTTTCCCTTACCTAGTAAAGGATAACGAAACAGAGTAACCGTTAATTATAAATCAATCTTAAAAATCACTCCATCAATGATAGAGATTCTAACTGATCAATTCCCAGTCAAGGCTTTTATTTATATTATTTAAAATTCCTCAATTTAAATTCCAATTTACTTAGCTCAACTTCTTGGAACATCTGATTAATAAAACAGCACACTTTTCTGCAACTCGTTGGGAGACGACCTGGGACTTAAAACTCCCAGTAATTTTAATTTAAACTCTCTGTGACATATTTCTAAATTGATAGGCAGATTTTCGGTGAGTTAAGAACTATACTCGCAACGTAACCATTATAATAAATTTTTAATTCACCAGCTTTTGCTTCCCATCAATTTTTGGCGCCGTTGCTGGGGAGTTGCAATAGAGTGCTAATTTTATTAATTAGAATTTATTTATTTGCATTTTATTTAATTTTGCTACTATGAGCTGCATGTTTCTTCCGTCAAATGACACGTTCACTTCCTGATCCGCGCTTGCTAATATTCGATCCTGAAATTGAAAGAACAATTTCACGAATAAGGCGAGAACATCGTAGGTTAGCCCGCTCTGAAGGCGGATCTGAAAGTGAATTTGAGGAAGAAACCAGCCCCCGTTCTACTGATTCGGTTGTTTTACGCGCAGAAAACATGGCAGCTAGAAGAGTTACCATTCAGGAGGAAGGAGCTCCTGATTTTACAATGCAACCGTTTCAAGCGCATCATCCAGCGGTAGCTACCAATTTTGAAATAAAGACTGCAGTGTTGAATTTGATGCCCAAGTTTCATGGCCTACCTACTCAAGAGCCTATCAAGCACTTGAGAGATTTCCAGGCAGCCTGTTCTACTGTCAGGCGTGATGGCACTGATGAAACTTCAATTCTGCTGAAAGCTTTTTCGTTCTCTCTTGAGGGAAAAGCAAGAGAGTGGTACTACACTCAACCTCTAGTAAATGTATCCAACTGGGATACACTCAGAAAGGAGTTTCTGGAGAAATTCTTTCCATCTGAAGTTACTGATAAACTGAGGAAGGATATCTCTACAATTGTTCAGGATGACAATGAGACTCTCTTTAAATACTGGGAGCGCTTCAATAATCTTCTGGAAGCATGCCCCCACCACATGATTGACAAGATCGTGCTACTCAGCTATATCACACAAGGTATGAGGCCCCAAGATAAGACCACATTGGAAAGTGCCAGCAATGGGTCTATGAAGAAGTACAAGACCACTGATGAAGCTTGGCAATTGATCAGTGATTTAGCTGAATCTACTCGGAACCACAGACAGAAGCAAGGTCGTTCAAAAGCCGTTGCAGAAGTATCTTCTGGCATAGAGACTGCTGCTCTAAATCGAAGCATCTGTGAGATGACCAACCTGCTGAAGCAAATGCAGTTGAATCAACAAGCTCACCAAACTCAACCGCAGCAAAACCAACAACTAGTTCCACAAAGAATTTGCGGAATTTGTGCTGATTACATCCGGTACACTGATGAATGCCCACAGCTCCAACAAGAAGACAACATGGTGGCATCCACTCACAACTTCTATGACTGCCCCCAACCAAGGGTACAATCAAAGTGGAAATAATAACCATGGATGGCAGGACAATTCAAACCAGAATTGAAGGGACAACAATAATAGGGGAGGCAGAGATAATCAGGAAAATCAGAGGTGGAATAATAACAACAACAGGCAGCAAAATCAACCTTACCGAGCACCTCACCTGAGGCAAAACCAAGGACCACCGAACAATCAGCAGCAAACCTCTCAGTTTACTCATTCTTCTGTATCTTCTAATGAAGATTTATTACAAGCTTTTGAGAAAAGACAACTGGCCATGGAAAATACCATCGTGAACAATATTAACGCCAGTCTGAATGGTTTCACCTCTACTCTACAAGCTTTATTGACACAACTTGGTTCAGCACAAAATTCCAGTAACCAACCTTCAAGCACCACTGGAATCCCCTCTCAACCATTACCCAATCCGAAGGGAGGCATTAATGCCATCACCCTGAGGTCCGGAACCACACTGCAGGAGAAGAATCAGGAGGAACCAAGCTCACTAGAATACGCCTCAGCTGAAGAGGTGGTGGAAATCGAAGATGTTGAAGAGGAAGAGGATATACAAGACATGGCTGAAGAAGAGATAGCTCAACCACAGGAAGAAGCACCAAAAGGCACAGGCACCACAGAAAACACTACTCCCATTCCATTTCCACAACTTGCAAGGAAGCCCAGGAAGCAGCTGGAACCTGATCCTAAAATGGTAGAAATATTCAAAAAGGTTGAGGTAACTGTTCCCCTTTTTGATGTTATTTAGCAAGTACCTAAATATGCAAAGTTTCTAAAAGACTTATGTATCCATAAAGACAAAATTAATGAATTAGAAACTATTCCTTTAGGTAGTTCTATATCTGGTTTAATAGGAGGATTACCTGAAAAATGTAGTGATCCAGGTCCTTGCATAGTTAGTTGTACTATTGGTAGTGTAGTAATTTATGATTGCATGTGTGATTTAGGAGCATGTGTCAGTATAATGTCTTTGTCTATATATGATGTTTTAAGGCTCCCTCCCTTAAAAAGGTCGGCAGCTCGTTTTGTGTTAGCAGATAAAAGCATTATTACAGTGGCTGGAGTTACTGAAGATGTTTTGGTGAACATTAAAGGGCTCACATTTCCTACTGAATTTTATATCTTGGAGATGCCCCATAATGATTCAGATAAGCCATCATCAATCCTACTTGGAAGACCATTCCTGAAGACATCAAAATTCAAATTGGATGCTTTTTCAGGAACATACTCCTTTGAAATAGATGGCCGCATAGTGATCTTCAATCTGAATGGAGTCATTGACAACCCCCCAAAAGATCGTTCTATCTTCCAGTGTGATGTCATAGACGAGAGTGTGGCTGAAGTTCAAAAAGAAGAGTTTGAAAAGAGGCACACTAGACAAGATCCAAGTGTGGGGACCTTCTTAACTGACAATGAGGACACTTCGCCATTTTCGCAAGCCCCAGATAATCCAGAGCCTACCCATGATCAAAAGTTAGAATTGAAACCTCTCCCTCCACATCTCAAATATGCTTACCTTGAGGATGAGCAGAAGCTTCCGGTTATTATTGCAAGAGAACTGACTTCTCAACAAGAAGAGCAGTTACTTGATGTGCTGAGGAAGCATAAGAAAGCAATTGGGTGGAGTTTGGCAGACATAGTGGGAATCGACCCTCAAGTATGCGAGCACAGAATATTTTTAGAAGAGGGAGCAAGACCTGTCCGTCAACCCCAGAGAAGATTGAATCCCACCATCTTGGAAGTTGTCAAAAAGGAAGTGACCAGATTATTGGAAGCCGGTATAATATATCCCATTTCAGACAGTGAATGGGTAAGCCCAGTACAAGTGGTGCCTAAGAAGTCCGGAGTCACTACCATGAAGAATGAGCATCGAGAGCTCATAGCAACTAGAGTTCAGAATGCTTGGAGAGTCTGCATTGATTACAAAGGTGCATGATGAGCCTTTTCTCTGATCTTATTGAGGACTGTATGGAAGTTTTTATGGACGATTTTAGCGTTTATGGTGATTCTTTTAACCTTTTCTTAGATGGATTATCTAGAGTATTAGATAGATGTGTTGATACAAACCTTGTATTGAATTTCGAAAAATGCCATTTTATGGTAAAGCAAGGGATTGTATTAGGACATGTGGTATCTAATAATAGAATTTCTGTAGACCCAGCAAAGGTGAATGTTATTTCTAGTTTACCTTACCCCTCTTCTGTGAGGGAAGTTCGTTCGTTCCTTGGCCATGCAGGTTTCTACAGGAGATTTATTAAGGACTTTAGTAAGGTGGCACTTCCCTTATCCAGATTACTGCAGAAGGACATTGAGTTTGAGTTCAGTGAAGATTGCAAACAAGCATTTGATAAGCTGAAGACTGCTCTAACTCAAGCCCCAATTGTGAGAGGACCCGACTGGAGCTAGCCGTTTGAAATCATGTGCGATGCTTCCAACCATGCAGTAGGAGCAGCGCTGGCTCAGCGTGAAGGTAAGGATCCTTTTGTTATTGCCTATGCGTCTAAGACTTTAGACACTGCCCAGTCCAATTATACTACTACTGAGAAAGAGCTACTTGCTATTATTTTCGCTCTGGATAAATTCCGAGCTTATTTACTTGGTACTAGAGTAGTAGTGTATTCGGACCATGCAGCTCTAAAGTATTTATTAGCTAAAAACGAATCCAAACCAAGACTTATACGTTGGATACTACTGTTACAAGAATTTGATTTGGAAATAAAGGATAGGAGTGGTAATCAAAATTTAGTAGCGGACCACTTGAGTCGCCTTGAACATATTAAGGATGATTCTACTCCTATAGATGATAATTTTCCTTTTGACAACCTGCAAGCAGTATCTGAGGTAGTCCCTTGGTACGCACTGGTTGCTAATTATTTAGTTAGCTGCACATTTCCTCCACATTTCTCTAAACATCAAAGAGACAAGCTAAAAAGCGAGTCTAAATATTATATATGGGATGACCCATATTTATGGAGATGTGGCGCTGACCAGATAATTAGACGATGTGTACCTCAATCAGAATTCCAGTCCATTTTAGAGGCCTGTCACTCATCTGAGAGTGGAGGACACTTTAGCCCTCAAAGAACAGCTAGAAAGATCTTGGACTGCGGATTCTGGTGGCCTACTCTTTTTAGAGATGCTGCTGAGTTTTATAAATCTTGTCACCCATGCCAAAAATTTGGTAACATATCCAAGAGGGATGAGATGCCTCAACAATATATGCTTTTCTGTGAAATTTTTTATGTTTGGGGTATTGACTTCATGGGTCCATTTCCAAATTCTAGTGGATATTTTTATATAATATTAGCTGTGGATTATGTTTCCAAATGGGTGGAAGCAATTCCTACCCGCACTGATGATGCTAACACTTTTGTTTCCTTTGTGAGAAACCATATTATATGCCGCTTTGGATCACCACGAGCGATCGTGAGCGATCAAGGCACCCATTTTTGTAACAGGAGACTAACAGGATTGATGAAGAAGCATGGGATAATCCATAAAGTTGCAACAGCTTACCACCCCCAAACTAATGGACAAGCCGAGGTGTCAAACAGAGAAATTAAGCGTATCTTGCAAAAGATAGTGAAGCCTCATAGAAAAGACTGGAGCACCAGACTACAAGATGCACTGTGGGCATACAGAACAGCATACAAGACACCCATTGGGATGAGTCCCTTTCGCCTAGTTTATGGAAAAGCTTGCCATCTTCCAGTTGAAATCGAACACAGAGCCTTCTGGGAAGTTAAGGAGTGCAACATGGAAATTGAGAAAGCCGGAACTGAAAGAAAGTTACAACTACAGGAACTGGAGAACCTTCGCCTAGAAGCTTATGAGAACTCCAGAATATACAAGGAAAAGATGAAAGTTGTGCATGATCAAAACATCAAGAAGAGAGAGTTCCAACCTGGAGATTTTGTTCTCCTTTACAAATCTCGACTGAGGCTCATGCCCAGTAAGTTGAGATCAAAATGGGAAGGTCCATACAGAATAGAGAAGGCTGAACCGTACGGAGTTTATCACCTAAGCCATCCTTCAAGTTCTGAACTTATTAAGGTTAATGGACACTGCCTAAAGCTGTACCATGGTGAGAAGGTGCAGAAAAATAAGGAGCTTGAGATCTTCCACTTGGAAGATCCCCACATAGCAGCAGATTGAGCTAGTAGAGCGTCCAACTTACGGACGTAAAAGCAAAGTGCTTGGTAGGAGACAACCCACCGCGGTATGATCGTTTCTTTCTTCACTTTTAGTTTTTCTTCTTTAATAACTCTTCTCTTTATTAGTGCTTCCGTGCTCTTTCAATTACATGTCTTTATATTTCTCTAAAAAAAAAATTTAAAATTTTGCCGCACGACGCGAACGCACCAGCGACGCGTCCGTGTGGCAGGAGGAGTAAAGAAAAATAAAAATGAACAGAAAGTTACGCAGGAGGAGCGCTAGAGTCGTGCCAATGGCACAAATTACTCCACGCGACCGCGTCGCTTGGACATCATGGCCTCCCACGCGACCGCGTGCCTCACGCGGCCGCGTGCCCTGCATTTTCGACGTAAAGGGGTGCACAGTGCTATATTGTGCGAGAATGGTGCTGGATTGGTGCTGGAAGCACAATCCTTGTCACGCGACCACGTCACTGACGTGGCCGCGTCCCCCATTTTATAACGCACACTCATGCGATCGCGTGACCCACGCGATCGCGTCACCCAATTTTGGCAATTAAAATGAATCAAACAGAGAGTTGTGCTGGAGCGAGGCTGCACTCGTGCCAGCAGCGCAACATAGGTCACGCGACCACAGGACTGACGCGATCGCGTCCCCTTCCCTGACGTGCCCCATGTGAATGCATGCCCCAGGCGTCCGCGTCGCATGCGCCGCACAACTAAACCTCAATTGCCAAATTATCTTATCTTTCTTTCCTCCAAATCCTAATTTTTCTTTTCCCTCCTTCTTCCTTCTTTCTTCTTTCCCCCTTCTCCTTTCTATCTCACTCTCTCTCTCTCTCTCCTCCATTAACAAGGTTTTACCTTCTTCTTCCTTCTTCTCTTTTCTATCATTCTTATTATATTATGTATATATTATTATTTTCTTTTTCTTTTCTTTTTCTTTTCAAACTTTTATTTTCTTTATTCTTCTTTTCCCTTTTTACATGGTGTTAGAAATTTTTTGAGTCATTATCCCTCACCATATGCTTGTGACTTGTTACAATTTATTTGACAATTATTATTATTATTATTTTTAGGGGATTGCTTGCACGTTCAATTTCATACTTTTTACATCTTGTTTAACATGCATGCTATGTGTTTGTGAAAAAGCCCATGTGGCATTATGCACTTCTCTATGTTCCTATACTATTCAATGCTTGCTTTTCACAACTTTCTCCTATTATTTTATTAATTGAATTCAATTGTCAATACAAACGTGATGGCTTGTTACAAAGTAATGCTTGGTCTATGCTACTCATGCCCTTTGCCAGCATGCCAATAAACACCTTGCATTCACTTGTCTTTTTATGCACTAGCTATTTCCCATTGATGGCTTTTCATATGTACTCGAGAGCATGTGTTAATGTCATCTACATTTTACTGTGCATCATTCACCCTCTTTTCCGTTTCCTTCCTTGCTGTATCTCTCTTTGCATTTAATTTTCTTTCTCTTCCCTTCTTTCAGGATGGCCACCAAGAAAGGAAAGGAGAAAGCAACTTCCAGACCACCAGCAAGAAGAGGAACTAAAAGAGCATTAGTAGCAGAGCCTTCTTCAACCGCAGTCAAGCCCTCAAAAAAACGAGTCAAGAGGATAATAAAGGTTGACGAAAAGGAGAAAGCCTTTCCAGCAAAGGACGCTGCGCGATTTTCCAATCGCTACTGTGAGCAGAGATGTTCCCCATCCTGGCAGAAAGGAACTATAACAATGAATACCTTCTTATCCTCCCGTCCAATATTGCCACCTTTGTCGAGCCGCAAATTGAGCGAAGACAATGGGGTTTCCTACGGAAACAGCCAAGGCAGGTCAATCTTTCTTGGGTAGTTGAGTTCTACTCCAACTTCTACATGCCGACCTTGCAGTCTGTTTATGTCCGGCAGAAGCAAGTCCCCATCATAGAAGAAGCCATTCAGCAAGTTCTGAGTCTTCCCCCTATTCCTGCAGGAATGGACGCTTTTCAAGAAGCCACCCTTCAGCGCCAGAGATACCAATTTGACTGGGACTCTGTTCTCGGAGTCATCGCTTTACCTGGAAGCTGTTGGATCTATGGATACCACCGTTCCCACCTTAAGGGAATCTTGGCTTCCGCACTTACCTTGGAGGCTCGCGTATGGGCACAGATCATGTCCCATTATGTCTTTCCGAGCACTCATGAGTCCTCCTTCACTGCAGACATGGCTGTTCTACTATGGTGCATCCTTACAGACCAACCTCTGAATCCTTCAAGACACATCTGAAATGCTATGGAGCATGTACAAATCACGGGCAACCTACCTTTTCCTGCCTTGGTCTCAGATCTTGTCTCAGCAGCCGGAGTCTCCTACAGAGCTGGGGACACCAAAGCCATGGTTCTACGGGATGATCAATATGTCCCTCACGGGAAATACCTCAGACTTTCAGCAGCCACTACAAGCCAGCCTACTGAGCCAGTTGAAGATATTCCTTCTTCAACACCCAAGCATCTACAACCGAGAAATTGCTCCAGCAGATACTTGAAAAATTGGATCGGCATGAACTGAAAGCTAAGATGAGAGAGCGTCATAACGAGCGCCGATTCAAACACCTCAAGGAGCTACTCAAGGGACGCTTCAGAGACTCAGACACCCCGGACTCCACTTCTTTTACCAGCACTGGGAGCCATGATGATCCCGACTGTAGAGATACTGCCACCAGCCCACCCCTGTTCCTGACAGATGGCACCGAGGACGGTGCAAAGCCTTAAGTGTGGGGAGGTCGGTTAGTACCTGACTTCCGGAGGTAAATTCTCTTCTCTGGCACCAATAATTAGGATATTTTAGTTAGATTTTCTTTCTTTTATAGAATAGAATAAACTGCATAGATTAGAATAGTTGCATGCATGTTCTACTTGATTGAAAAGACAATAAGTTTCTTTTAAAAATCTATCTTTGGAACAAAATTTTACTAATTTTTCAAAATTTTTATGATAAATCTGCTTGAGTTGTATTTGGAACATGATGTTTGAGCTAAAGAACACACAACCTGTGAAAGATTTGAGCCTTTATGTATGGTTACATTATTTAACCATAATCATTTTATTCTTGTGTGTTTACTTCTCTATGATTGTAATCTATATTTTGTTTTATCTTATATGTCCAATATTTATTATATTTACACGCTTGTACATGATTGAGGCCATTATTTGTTTAAACTCACTTATCCAAATCAAGCCTACCCTTTTCAATTACCCTTGTTAACCACTTTGAGCCTTTGAAACCCCATTTGTTCTATATTTTACCACATTACTAACCTTAAGCTGAAAAACAATTATATATCCCAAATTGAATCTTTGGTTAGCTTAAGATAGAATTGTGTGTGTTAGTTAAGTATGGGAAATTACAGGAACAAAAGTTGTTGAGGGAATATGTCATGAAAATTTAAAGGGAATTTGGATACCTACTCATGTGAAAATATATGAATGAACAATCTATGTGCATTGATAAGCTTTATTTAATTTCAAAAAAAAATAAAAAATAAAAAATAAAAATAAAATAAAATAAAATAAAATAAAATAATATAAAATAAATAAAGGGACAAAATTACCCCAATGTTAAATTCAGAATTCAAAGATCAATGCACATATGATAGAATTAAAATACAAAGTTGAAACATGAGTATGGGTTGAAAAAAGGAATTATGGGTAGCTAAGCATGAATTTAAAAGTATATAGAATATATGTATATTAGGTGAGAGCTTAGGTTAATTAAAGATTCAATTTATAAAGCTCACTTAGCCATATGTATATCCTTACCTGCACCTTGGCCCCATTACAACCCTGAAAAGACCTCATGATGTTTGCATTGGTATATTAACTGTTGTTGATTGGTTAAGAGAAAAACAAAAGTTAGAAAACATGACTAGAAAAGAATTGAGTGATTACCTTATACACTAGAGATTAGAGCGTACATACATTATCAGTGAGGGTTCAATGCTTGAATTTTCATGTTTCCTGCCTTCATAAGCTATCTTCTTGCACTTTTATCAGTTTTATTGTATAATGATAGAATTAGTGGAATTTGATTTGTAACTGTTTTGAAATGCTTATTTACTTTTGATCAAGTGGACAATAATCATATAGTTGCATTTATTTATATACGTAGGATTGCATTGCATTTCATGAGTTTCTGCATGTTCATACTTATTTCCTTGTCTCCTTCAATTTAGCATGAGGACATGCTAATGTTTAAGTGTGGAGAGGTTGATAAACCACTATTTTATGGTTTATATTGTGTTTAATTGTGTGGTTTTGTCATGATCCTTGCCCACTTATTCATCAATTTAGCATGCATTTAGATTTCCTTCCTAAATTCAGTATATGTTTGAAAATTGCTTCCTAGAGACTTTAATTATTTACTTTTAATTCTCCTTTATTCCATTCGATGCCGTGATCTATGTGTCAAGTGTTTCAGGCCTTATAGGGCATGAATGAGATGGAGATTGGAGAGGAAGCTAGCAAAAATGGAAGGAACACAAGAATTTGAGGAGATAACCAGCGAGAAGTGACGCAGTCGCATGGCTCACGCGACCGTGCGAAGGAGCGCAAATCGCAACAACGCGGCCGCATGGCTTGCGCGGCCGCGCGGATTGGAAAGCGCAAGCGACACGGTAGCGTGGACGACGCAAACGCGTGGAGAGGAAAAAAAGCGCAAGCGACGCGTCCGCATGGATGACGCGATCGCGTGACATGTGCGATCTGCATAATCTGTAGAATTCGATGGGAGCGATTTTGGACCTTATTTCGGCCCAGTTTTCGGCCCGGAACAGCAGACTAGAGTCAGAGAATATGCAGAAACAACACAGACATTCATTCAGTAGTTTTAGATCTAGTTTTTTTCACTCTCTTAGGTTTTTCTCTCTAGTTTTTAGGATTTTAATTTTCAATTAATCTTAGCATTGGAACATTGAGAAGAGTTATTTCCTCATCAAGACTTCATCATTCTAGTTTGTTCCCTTAACTTGGTTTTATTCTTCCATGTTCTTTGTTATGTTCAATTTTGTCATTCAGATACTTTTATGATTAATTAATGCAAGGATTATTTCTCTTTAATTTAATTTCAATTCCAATAATCATGTCTTCTTTTAATTCCCTTTTATGTGCCATGGATTCTTTATTTACAATGCGTGAGTAGTTTCATTACTTGATAGGGAGTTGATTAAAAGGAACTCTTGAGTTGGAAGGATCGAAGGAGAAATTTATAGTTGGGTTAAATGTTGGATTGCTATCCTGTCACCAACGCCAATCCCTTTGAACTAAGTGGGTTGTAACTCGTGAATAGATTTGGCAGTCCAACTTGTTTGACTTTCCCTTACCTAGTAAAGGATAACCAAACAGAGTAACCGTTAATTATAAATCAATCTTAAAAATCACTCCATCAATGATAGAGATTCTAACTGATCAATTCCCAGTCAAGGCTTTTATTTATATTATTTAAAATTCCTCAATTTAAATTCCAATTTACTTAGCTCAACTTCTTGGAACATCTAATTAATAAAACAGCACACTTTTCTGCAACTCGTTGGGAGACGACCTGGGACTTAAAACTCCCAGTAATTTTAATTTAAACTCTCTGTGACATATTTCTAAATTGATAGGCAGATTTTCGGTGAGTTAAGAACTATACTCGCAACGTAACCATTTTAATAAATTTTTAATTCACCAGCTTCTGCTTCCCATCAACAACGCGTGCGCATCGAGCCAAAATTTTGATGATCTAGTTCTTTAAACAGAAAGTTGCGCTGCCACTATGTGAGTGTTGTGTGAGGAGCACAATTCACACCCACGCGTACGCGTGACTGACGTGTACGCATCGTTTCCTTATTCTGCAACCCGCGCGTGCGCATGTGCGACGCTTACGCGTCGCATCCTATTTTCCATTCTTCTTCTTTCTTCTCTCCTTTCTTATTCTTTCCTTTCTTCTTCCTTTTCTTCTTCCCTTCTTACTTTCTTCTTCTTCATTTCTTTAACTTCTCATCCTTATCCTCATTTATTCTCTTTTGTAGATTGCATTTGCATACTTTCATTCATTGCTTTTTAATTTTGTACTTATTTTCATGTCTTTTTCTAAGTTTGCTAATTTTCCTTTGGTGTTAACTTTTCTTACTCAACTATTGCATATTTCTTGCATTGTTTTGGGTGCTTCTTGACTTGTTTGATATTTATTCCCCATCCTCTTTGCCTATATTATTTTCTCACTTGCATGTTGTAGCTACCATGTAGTTGAGAACCTTATTATTATTTGGCATTAGCCCACCTATATTTTATTTGTTTGCATATCTTTGTTGTGGGTTATTCTTCTTCCTTTTTTCTCTTCTTTCAGGATGGCCACCAAGAAGGGAAATGGAACACTTCTAAATAGGGCAGACAAACAAGTTCCTGTGCACCATCTTTGGAGAAAGCGCATCAATTATAACCCCCATCCACTTGCTCATATTTGCATGCACCGAGGACGGTGCAATCTTTAAGTGTGGGGAGGTCGATACCGACTTCTACGGGTAACTACTTCTTGTCTCAACGCCAATGTTTAATCTTTTTTGTTAGTTAGTTGTTGCATTGCATAACAGATTGCATAAGTAGTTAATTGTGTATGTACTACTTGGTTGAAGTGATGAATTCTTTTCCAATAAACTATTTTATAGCATTTCACTAATTTGAATTAAAATTTTTGTTAAACTTGCTTGAAGAAATTTATTTTGGAACATGGTTTTTAGAGTTCGAACACACAAAACCAGTGAGCTTTTGAACCTACTTGATTGGTTGCATTTTATCAATCAATATTCTGTTTTGGTGTGTGTTGTTCTCTATACAATTGTGATATTTGTCTTACTTGATTCTATATTTCCATTGTTTGATGTATGCATGCACTTATGTGATTGAGGCCTTGTTTCACTATAGCTCACATACCCATATGGCCTTATCCCTTCCATTATCTTTTGCAAATCAATGTTGAGCCTATTTTACCCCATTTGTTCTTTACCTTAGCACATCATTAACTCTAAGCAGAAAATAATAATGTCCTTCATTTGAATCCTTGGTTAGCTTAGATTAGTGAGAGTGCTCATGATTTAAGTGTGGGGAAATTGGGTTTGGAAATATTTGGTTTGAGAATTGGGTGTTGTATATTTTTATGAAAATATGGAAAAAATGTTGAGGATATGTTCAAGCATTCAATACCTTAATTATATGCATTGAGAAAAACAAAAGAAAAGAAAAATAAAAAAGAAAAAAAAGAAGAGAGAAAGAAAAGAAAAAGAGAAAAAAATAAAAGGGGACAAAATGTCGCAAAGTAAATGGTTGTAGCAATACATATGAGTTGTACTCAAATTCGGATGCATGAATATGTGGCAAAACATAATTAATGGGTAGTTATATTTTGTATTCTAATTACATGGATTGTCTTAAGTTAGGTGAGAAGTTTATGTTAATTAAGGATTCAGATTTTAGTCCACTTAACCAAATACATTCCTACCTTCATCCTAACCCCATTACAACCCTTAAAAAGACCTCTTGATATGTGTATTTGTGCATTAAATTTTTGTTAATTGGTAGAAGAAGAGCAAGTCTTACAAAGGAAGGTTAGTAGAGAATTGAGAGAATCGAACCTTAAATACTTGAGTGATTAGAGTGTATACACTTCCGATGAGGGTTTCATGCTCGATTCTTTATTCCCGGCTTTCACAAGCTTTCTTCTTGCAAGTCTATGTGTACTTCATTTTATGATTTGAATTAGTAGAATCCAGTTCATATTTGTTCTTGGAGAATTTGATTTACTTTTAACCAAGTAGGTAGAAGCATTTAGCATGTAGTTGTATTCATATAGATAGGTTACATTTCATAAATTCTACCATTCCTCTTCACTCTTTTGGTTCTCTTGAGCTTAGCATGAGGACATGCTAATGTTTAAGTGTGGGGAGATTTGATACACCACTATTTCGTGGTACATTTTATACTGAATTGAGTGGATTTTATCCATTATTCTCACACTTATTCATAGAATTCGCATGTTTTACATTTTCCTTCTTAATTTTGTGCTATGATTGAAAACGTGCTTGTTTGGCCTTAAATTCGCTAATTTTAATCTTCTCTTATTACCATTCGATGCCGTGATATGTGTGTTAAGTGATTTTAGGTTTTCTAGGGCAGGAATGGCTTAGAGGATGGAAGGGAAGCATGAAAAGTGGAAGGAACACAAAAAATGGGATATTTCAGAATCTTGTAGTGACGCGTATGCATGAGCAATGCACACGCGTGACCAGCGCAGCAGGCATACGATGCGCACGCATGGCTGACGCCTACGCGTGGAAAGTGAAAAAGACCAGTGAGCGTACACATGGCCGATGCATACACGTGACAAAGCATCCCGTGCTACATATATCAGAATTTGCTGGGGGCGATTTCTGGGCTAATTTGGACCCAGTTTCAAGCCCGAAAACACATATTAGAGGCTGCAGAGTGGAGCTAGAAGGAGGAATCAATCATTCACTCTCATTCACACAACTTTAGGTTTAGATGTAATTTTCTAGAGAGAGAAGCTCTCTCCTCTCTCTAGGTTTAAGGTTTCTTCTTTCAATTTCTCTTTAAGTTTAGGTTCAATCTTACTTTAATTTAGTTTTTTTGTCTTACTTTTATTTGTTTAAGCACTTTAGTTCATCTTCTTCTCTTGTTAATTTTTCTTTTTCGCCATTTTTATATTTATAAGCTCTTGTTACATTTGATTTCTTTTAATGCAATTTATGTTTTCCATGTTTATTGTTACTCTGTTTAATTGTTAGTCATTGATGCTTCTAATTGATTGTTTAGATTTAATATTCCTTGTTAATTTTTCATGCTTTTATTTTATTCTTACCAAGTATTTGATAAAATGCTTGGTAGGATTTTAAATTAGATTTTTGTATTCTTAGCTTGGATTGAGTAATTTGGAGACTCTTGAATTGTCAAAGTCTCTTGTTGGTTGGTGATTGAAAGTTGCTAGTTGGCTTGAGCTTCACTAACTCTAGTCTTTGATTAGGACTTGTGAACTCAAGTTGAATTGCTCACTTGAATTACCTTCAACTGTTAGAGGTTAACTAAGTGAGAGCAATTTGCAATTACCATCACAATTGACAATGATAATGAGGATAGGAATTCTGATTCTCAACCCTTGCTAGGACTTTTCTTAGTTGTTAGTTATTTTCTTATTATTTTACTTTCTTGTTTCTTATTACAAAACCCGAAAATATACTTTTTCATAACCAATAATAAATACACTTCCCTACAATTCCTTGAGAGACGACCCGAGGTTTGAATACTTCGGTTAATTTTATTGGGTTTGTATCTGTGACAAACAATTTAAACATTGATTGAGGTTTATTTGTCGGTTTAGAACTATACTTGCAACGTGATCATTTTTGTGAAAATCTTTACCAACATTTTTTCTCCGTCACGCGTGTGCATCAGCCACGCGTACGCGTAGATGCATTTTGTGCTCCTCTCACAAAACCCGCACGGTACCATCACAACTCCCTGGATTTTTTACTATGCACCTGCATCAATACAGTGATGCGTACGCGACGGTCAAGCGCACACGTGGGGGAGTAAAATTGTGTGTGACGTGTGCGCGTCAGCCAAACTTTCGACGGGCATAACTTTTTTGTTTCAAATCATTTTCCATCCGTTCTTCAAACGGTATAAACATCTCAGATCCAATTTTATTTCTAAATAAATTTGACACAAATCGCAGATCTGGAGACCAAGTTATGCTCCATCAAAGTAGACCAAAAACCACAATTTCATACAAACCCCCAAAATTCCAACCCCTTTGAAAACCAACCAATTTCACCCCCTTTCAAAACCAACCAAAACTTACCAAAAATCAACCTCAAGCCTCCTCAACTCATATGTTAACATTTTTATTAAATTCACAATCCACCAATCCACCATTTTAACTAATCTCAATCAAATAATTCAATTTCAAAAAAATTATCATATCATATATCTTTCCTCATCCCAAGTTCCAACAGTACCAATTCTATCAACCATCAATACATACAATCAATATCATCCTCACCATTAATATGGTTTCACCCACAATTCAATCTCAACCAATCATTAAGCATATACCAAAACATGCATGTCTCTCATACATCATACCATCAAAACATCCAAAATCTACTAATCACATACATAACAACACAATTCATCTCAACCAGTCAACAACATCAATAGTTCAAATCCTATCTTAGGGTCTCTAGCCTAAATTTTCACATCACATTACATTTTAGATACAGGAAACCGAAACCATACCTTGGCCGATTCTCCGCTCATCCCGGAACACCTCCAAATCACTTTTTCACAAGCTCTCAAGGCTTTAACACCTCCAAGAATAGATTTTAGCACACAAAAGCCCTTTTTCAAGATTTTCAAGACTTCAATCAAGCCCCAACATACATATATACACTACCTAAACCACAATACCACGTTCAAACATACCCACTCAATACCCAAACATACCAATAAATTCTACTAGGGTGGAGAATCTTACCACATCCAAGGATCAAGGAGACAAGATTAAGTTTCTCCTTCAATCTAGTTGGATCCTATAATATTAAAAGCTCACAAATCTAGACATTTTTCACCCAAAATTTTGAATTCAAGGGCTGGAAGAACAGAGATAAAATCGTGACTTACCTCTAAAACAAAGTTATGGGCATTGTAGAGCTCGACGCGATGAACGCGTGGCTGCAAACGGTGCGGCAATTGGAGCTCTGGATCAAAAGTTATGTCACTTTGAATCACGCGTGAGGGTTTGTGATTTTTGGAAGAAGGTTCTCCCTCCTTGGCTGCGCAACAGCGTGTTTGAGGTTTAAGAGAGGAGAGAGAGTGCTGTTTAAGGGTTTTAGGCTGAACTTGGTTGGGCCTACGGGTTCGGTTTGGACCCGGTCGACCGGTTCGGTCCGTTTGTCTTGGGCCAAATTCTTTAAAATTAGTGTCGAAATTCTCGTTTTAATTTTCTCTACCATATTAAACCATAAAAATCACATTTCTAATTCTGTAGAATAAATTTTAATTTATGGGTTAATTAGTTATTAATTAACCGAGTTTTACACCCATAATCACACGTGTCGATTTATCTTTTCTTTTGTCTTTTGATTATTAACATAAATAAATGAAATTATCTTCGCACTATTCTCTCATCCTTCACTAAATATCTTATGGAAAATAATCATAAGATTCTTTAATTAAGTCGGTGTTCTATAAAATTTTTGAGATTACTATGTTATTTATTGAATTAGATTCCAACTTAACTCAACAACCTTTGTCTGAGTTTGACTTCCAGTCCCATAACCTTTGTAAGCAACCTCTGTCTTATAGGTGCAACTCTCTTGAACCGATGTATGCAAACATAACCTCTGTAAGTAACTTCGATCTTACAGGTGAGACTCTCTCTAGCCAATGTATGTATTGATAACCTCTGTAAGAAACCTCTGTGTTCCAGGTGCGACCAACCCTTGGATTGGCCGATGTATCTCTGGAAAGTAAATTTCGGTGGACTCACCATCATATCTCTGCTCATCTCATTTTTTTTTTCGTTCTTTCTTTCTTCTCTTTCTTGTCATTCCACAATATAAATTATCTTTGCATTATTCTTTCACCTTTACCTAAGTGTCTTATGGAAAGAGAATAAAAGATTCTTAATTTAGATTTGTCTTTCTAAAGTTTTTAGGACAGTTCTCTGCTTACCCTTTTAGTATATCATAAATAAAATAACAACTTTTAAATAAAATACTAATATATAATATATTTCAAAAATATATTGATAATAATCTTAATAAATTAATAACAATAATAATAATTTTTTTATTACTCAAAACTTATTAACTTGAACTTTATTATTAATCTTTTATAAATTATTCTCTATCTTTGAGCTTTCTAAAATATCTATATTTTTATCCCATCATATTTTATAATTTATTAAAATATTCTTACATATAATATAATTACCAAAATAACCTTGCATCTTTTATAAAATACTCATTTTACTCCTGAACTTCTTAATTATTATCCAAAATATCCCAAAACGTATATAATTATAAAAATAACTTCAAGTTTTTATTAAATTACTATTTCAATCTCAAATATAAATTTTATTTCCATGATTATAGCTTACCAAAGGACAGAACCCCATTCCCAAAATTCTTCAAGTTTTCTGTTTGATTTTTAAGTCCAATTTTTAGCTTTACAGTTATCAATTTTTTAGAGTTTTTCATTCAATCTTCCAACCACTAAATCTCATTAATTTTCTTAAAATATCACAACAGAATACACTACAACAATTCTGATCTATGGCAACATATATTCTAAACAATACTTTAAAAGTGTTGTCTAAAATAATAAAAAACAACTCTTAATATTTATTGCAAAGAATAAGACTATTGCAACTTTTTTAAATCAACATGTTATAAATGTTCCATTTTAGTTAATTAAAAAACATAACAAAAATGTTGCTTTAATAAATTAAATAGACAATATTTATTGTATTCATATATTACAATTTATAAAAGTTGCTTTAAAATTTTTAATAGACATCAACTTATAAATGTTACTTAAAATAAATTAATATTTTTTTCTTAAAATTATAATCTTCTCACCAAATATTTTAACAAAAATTATTTTTTCCCACTTTAACTAAAAAAAAAAAACAAAACCCTTTTCCTCCACGGGCCTTCAATTCATCATCTTCTCCTTTTATTGAAAGAAAGTCTGAAACAAAACCCCAACCCTAATTTTTTAAATTACAAGCACAAAATCATCTTCATCTTCCTCTCTTCGATGATGGCAATAGAGGAGACACTGACGTGTGTTCTTCTCTGCTAATTCATCCTCATCTTCATCTTTCTTAGGCATTGACGTGCTGCTAAATCATCTTCATCTTTGTCTTCTTCTCTTCGAGGATGGGAATGGAGGTCTTGACACGCGTTTGAGCTTTGATTCTCTCTGCCCGCAGTTTGAGATTCAATATTCTCTGCTCGCATTCGATATTCAATCCACTTTATTCGCGTTTGACCTTTGATCGTCTCCGCTAGCAGTTCGAGCTTCGATCATTTCTGCTCACTTGTTCATCACCGCAGGTACCTATGATTCTGCCTATTCCTTTTCCTTTTTCACTTTGAATCCTAATTTTAATAATGTTGACGTTGCTATTATAGGGTTTTTGGTAATAATGTTGCTGTTTCGAGCTTCTCTAGGTTTTGCTTACCGTTCATCTATGATTTCTTCCAATTTGCCAGTGTTCTTCTGCTAGGGTTCATCACCGCTGATAATTGTTCTGCAGGTACTCATGATTTTACCTCTATTTTTATTTTCTATTTTTGTGTTTTGAATCCTAATTTTTGGTTATATGAAACTTGTTGCTTTGTGCATTAGTGTTAAGCCAACTCTACTGTCACTGTGTGCGTTTAATAGAACTGCATGTGTATTTTAGATCCTCTAGTTGAACTTAAACTTGTTTTTACATACATAGTTTTGTGCAGTACCATTTTATTATGGTTCTTTTATATGATTTTGAATTTTAGCTTATTTTCATTCTATGTACTCTGTAGAAATAAATATATAAAGTATATGTTGTAGTGCTGATTTTTTGAGATTAGAAATTATTCTGGAAAATTTTAGTTATGACAAGTTCTTCTCCTTTTAATCTTCTTTGCCAATTTCTGCTTCATCGGCACCTTCACTTCACTCTTGCGCTGTCTCAGCATCGAGCGTGGTGCACTGCCGCCACACCGACTACAAACCCGTACCACCTATGGAAGGAGAAGGAAGAGGAGATTTTGAGGGACATTGAGCCTGTGGTTACACTAACCAAAGATATTCTTCGCTCTCGAAGGTAACTAAGTAACTAACTAAGCTCGTTATTCAGCTTTGCGCTCTTTCTGTTTGTTATATTGTCTTAGTCATTGGTTACTCTTTCTTCTATCTTTTGTTTTTCTCCAAGTACAAATAAGTAGTTTCGTTGTGATTAAGTTCCTTTACAGTGTGTTGCAAGATGCATTTTAGAGGGTAAAATGCATCATTTGGGTGTTGTGTTATATCACTTTAAAACTGACGGTGAGGGTGGTGATGGTGTAGCAGACGCCGGTGGTGGAGTTGAAACTGAAGGTGATGGCGCTATTGGAGAGTACTGTGGGGAGCCTATGGGTGCAGTTCGATGCCATTGGGAGGTTGCGAAACAGGGAAAGTATTGTATGCGAAACTAGTTGGGAATTTTCATTTTCTTTTGGGCATGTTTGTGTGGTGTGCGCTTGTGCTTCAAGTAATTGGTTTTCTACTCTGTAATAAGTGTTGCCTTTTGTTGCAGCTTTGTCTTTGTGTGAGCTTTATATCAATAAAATTTAATACAAAAAAAATTGAATAATTATTATACAATCCAAATATCTATTTACTCTAGTTTATTTGCTTCAATTTTCATGTAATATTTACGCAACACATTCTTTAAAGCTTCTTATAAAATTGAATTTGACAAAACCAAAAACATATATATAAACAGAACTACAAAAGTTCTAATGATCGACAAAGTTAAATTGGTGTTTATTTAGTTTTACTCTAATGATCCTCCTTATACGCCTTTAGTACCTACACCACCTTCTTTGATTCTCTTTGGATTGTTAAAAAATAAAAAGGAAATAATAGGATATGTTTTGTGATGAAATTCCTTGTAGCTCCATCTGATTTGTGCATAATTCTGGATCTTCATTTCCATGCCCTTTCTCTCCATGTGGTCAAGATACAGAGAGAATGCAGTTGAATAGCACTTTCATTTAGCCTTGCTTCATCCTCCTTCTTTTTACTCCTTTTATTTCTTTTAAGTATGTTATACAAAGTATTTTCTATAAATATGCGTAGGCTTTAATAATACACATTATAGTTCCTGTGTGTAGTCTTTAGACATGTTTTGTCATTTCATCTTATCTTTGATTTGATCTCTTTAATGCATTAAGATGTTAGTACCTGTCAGACTTGGAGACAATTTTCATTAAGTAATACTGCACTTAAAACAGACATCCATTAATCCTTACTTGAGTTATAGTTTTAGTTCCAACTTGATAATTCACTATGTGGTCTGCAGATACTTAATAAGAAGTGGATCTATTCTTTTTTAAATTTTTTAAATGGAATCCTATGTGAATGAAAACACCTCACTTATGCTAATCCTGTTTTAAATGTTGGAAAACATAAAGTTTTTAGTCTTGTTCTATTTTAGGTTCTTTTGTCAATTTGCTCATTGTTGAAAGATCCCAACCCTAATGATCCTCTTGTCCCTGAAATTGCACACTGATGAGCAGATAATTTATACACTTTTTGGCACTATTTTTAGGTAGTTTTTAGTATGATTTAGTTAGTTTCTATTATATTTTTATTAGTTTTTATTCAAAAATCACATTTCTAGACTTTACTATGAGTTTGTGTGTTTTTCTATAATTTCAGATAATTTCTGGCTGAAATTGAGGGACCTGAGCAAAAATCTGATTCAGAGGCTGAAAAAGGACTGCAGATGCTGTTGGATTCTGACCTCCCTGCACTCGAAATGGATTTTCTGAAGCTACAGAAGCCCAATTGGTGCGCTCTCAATTGCGTTGGAAAGTAGACATCTTGGGCTTTCCAGAAATATATAATAGTTCATACTTTGCCCGAGTTTTGATAATGCAAACTGGTGTCTAAACGCCAACTTTCTACCCTTTTCTGGCGTTTAACGCCAGAACTGGCATAAAAGTTGGAGTTAAACGCCCAAACTGGCACAAAAGCTGGCGTTTAACTCCAAAAAAAGTCTCTACATATGAAAGCTTCAATGCTCAGCCTAAACACACACCAAGTGGGCCCCAGAAGTGGATTTCTGCACTATCTATCTTAGCTTACTCATTTTCTGTAAACCTAGGTTACTGGTTCATTATAAAAACCACTTTTAGTGATTCATTTTGTACATCATAACATTTTACATCTGAATTTTGTATCTTCTACGGCATAAGTCTCTAAACTCCATGGTTGGGGATGAGGAGCTCTGCTGTGTCTCGATGAATTAATGCAATTACTACTGTTTTCCATTCAATCACGCTTGTTTCTATTCTAAGATATTCACTCCCACTTCAACCTGATGAATGTGATGATCCATGACACTCATCATCATTCTCACTTATGAACGCGTGCCTGACAACCACCTCCGTTCTATCTGCAATAGCTTGAGTGCATATCTCTTGGGTTTATAATCTAAGATTAGAATCTTCGTGTATAGGCTAGAATTATTGGCGGCCATTCTTGAGATCCGGAAAGTCTAAACCTTGTCTATGGTATTCCGAATAGGATCTGGGATGGGATGACTGTGACGAGCTTCAAAGTCGCGAGTGTTGGGCGTAGTGACCGATGCAAAAGGATCAATGGATCCTATTCTAACATGAGCGAGAACCGACAGATGATTAGCCGTGTGGTGATAGCGCATTTGGACCATTTTCACTGAGAGGATGGATGGTAGCCATTGACAACGGTGATCCACCAACATACAGCTTGCCATGGAAGGAGCTTTGCGTGCGTGAAAAAGAAGACAGTAGGAAAGCAGAGATTCCGAGGACAGAGAATCTCCAAAACCTCAACCTGTTCTCCATTACTGCATAACAATTATTTATTTTATGTTCTTTTACTTTTTACAATTAAAACTAAGAATCAACACTGATATCCTGACTAAGAATTACAAGATAACCATAGCTTGCTTCAAGCCGACAATCTCCGTGGGATCGACCCTTACTCACGTAAGGTATTACTTGGACGACCCAGTGCACTTGCTGGTTAGTTGTGCGGAATTGTAAAAGTGTGATTGTGATTTCGTGCACCAAGTTTTTGGCGCCGTTGCCGGGGATTGTTCGAGTTTGGACAACTGACGATTTATTTTGTTGCTTAGATTAGGAAAATTTTTCTTTTTGGTTTAGAGTCTTCCGTTTAAGTTTAGTTTTATATTTTAAGTTTGGTGTCAATTGCATAAGTTTATTTTTCTTTCATTTTTTTTCAAATTTTTAGTGTTCAAAGTATAAAAATTTTTAAGTTTGGTGTCTTTTGTGCTTTAATTTTCTTAAAAATTTTTCAAAAGTTGCTTTTGGTGTTCATCTTAATATTCAAAGTTTTCCAGTTTGTTTTCTTTGTTTTGATCTAAAATTCTAAGTTTGGTGTCATTTTATTATTTTTCTCTTTCCTAATTAAATTCAAAAATATTTTTCTCTTTCCTAATTAAATTCAAAAATATTTTCCTCTCTCTAGTTAACTGAATTTTCGAAAATTCCAAAAAAAAATTTCAGATTTTTATTTTGAAATTTTTATTTTATCCTATCTTAGTTTTAAAATTTCGAAATTCAAAATCTTTTTTTTCAAAAACCATATCCAAAATTTTCAAATTTTTCTTAATTAGTCAATTATTTTAGTTTTCGAAACTTTTATTTTATTTTCCAGTTATTCTACTTTATTTTTTATTTAGTCGGTTGTTTTTAATTAAATAACATAAAAATAAAAATATAATTTATTTGCAATTCATACCAATCCCTTTTTCTCCATCATGGACTTAAGTGGAAATGAACAGTCCAGAAGGACTCTAGGGTCATATGCTAACCCCATTACCGCTGCATACGGGAGTAGTATCTGTATACATCCCATCAAAGCAAGCAGTTTTGAGCTAAATCCTCAGCTCATTGTCATGGTGCAGCAAAATTGCCAGTATTCTGGTCTTTCACAAGAAGAACCTACTGAGTTTTTAGCACAGTTTTTGCAAATTACTGACACAGTACGTGACAAGGAAGTAGATCAGAATATCTACAGATTATTACTGTTTCCATTTGCTGTAAAAGATCAAGCTAAGAGGTGGTTAAATAACCAACCCACAGCAAGCATAAGAACATGGAAACAGTTATCAGACAAGTTCCTAAATCAATATTTCCCTCCAAAAAGGATGACACGGCTAAGGCTGGACATCCAAGGCTTTAAACAAGAGGATGATGAGTCCCTTTATGATGCCTGGGAAAGGTACAGAGAAATGTTAAGGAAATGCCCCTCTGAAATGTATTCAGAGTGGGTACAGCTAGACATCTTCTACTATAGGCTTACAGAAAAAGCTCAAATGTCTCTAGATCACTCGGCTGGTGTATTTATACACATGAGAAAGACAATTGAAGAGGCTCAAGAGCTCATTGATACAGTTGCTAGAAATCAACATCTGTACTCAAGCAGTGAGTCCTCTTGGAAGCCAAAACTAATATCAATCAAAGGCTAGAGTGTACCTAAACACCCAAAAATCACAAAACCTCACTTAGCCAAAACCCTAAAAACTCGAAACTTTGAAGAGAGGAACTGGGAAGATTTCGTGATTACCTCAAGAGTTTCTTGGATGGATTTTGTAGAGCTCTTCATAAGGAACACGTAGCCGCAAACGGTGCGGCGATCGAAGCTCTATAGCTCAAGATATGAGCTTGAGAAGCTCTATGTGAATAGTGTTAATGGAGTCTCACTTCTCCTTCTCTTCTCAGCTGGTGGTGTGTGTTAGTGAGTGTCTTGTGGATGATGGGTTCACTTAATGAACCCTTTTATATGTTGGGCTTGGGCCCAACTTGGACCCGGTCTAACTCGTTAGCGTTTTTAGCCCATTTGGCCCAACTTCGAGCCAAACCTTTAAAATTAATGCCCGGTTTTCAACTTCTAATATTTTTCTAAGGTCTTGGAATGTTTTCACTTTTTCTCGCACAGCGCCGGGTAGACTTGAATCGGTTCAACCGGTTCAGCTGCCGGTTCACGATTTTTCACGATTTTTCGTAGAAAACACATTTTCTTACTCAGAAAAATCTACTGAGTCCAAAAATCATATTTAAATCTCCAAATTCTCATTCTATCTTTCCAGAATTTAATTTGGTCATTTAAATAATTTTATTCGTGAAAAATCCGATTCTTACATAGTGGATATTTGTAAATAATTTATGATTGCTTGGAATGACTGAATGATGAGTTTGAATTGAGGCTGTGATTGATATTGGTTTTCTGATTTTGATGGAGTTGTTGAAATTCTGATTTTGTGTGATTATGATGAATTGGTTGAGTTGTGGCTGTGAAAGGTGATTAAATTAGTGTTACTTGTTAAATTGTAATATGATGAGTTAATTATTGAAGAAATTATCGTATTGATAATTTTTGAATGGAGTTGGATTTGAGTTTGGTTTGGAAAGTTATGAATCTGAGGGAGCCCACATGGGTGGTGAAGTCCAATTTTTAAGAGGAGATTCTGCCCAATTTTATGTAAAAGTAACCGAACATGGTTTTATTTCGAAAATCTGATTTATAAATTTATCTTGAAACATGATTTTATAGTGGAAAACATTTTATTTACATATTTACTCATTGAGAAACGGATTTTGTATTGAAAATTTGTTTTATTAGTAATAAATTGAGAGTTAGAAAAGATTTTGACATTGGAACTAGTTGAATTTTTAGATTTATAAATGTTTTGGATATTGGACTTGGCCTGCTGGTTTATTAGAAGTAATCTGTGAGAATTGAAAATTGGTTTTTAGTATTGAATTTGATTCGTTTGAATTATCAAAAATATTTTTTGAGAATTAGAAATGGTTTGGTTAGAACCCTGGAAGGGTGGCATAGTCTGAATTTTAGAGGAAATACTGCCGAAATTTTTATAAAACTCCAAGAATTTGTTTAAGGCGTTATTTAAAAGCCAATCTGATTTATGAATATTGTTTGATTTTGAATTATTACAGAAAGATTTATTTTCAAACCGATTTATTAAGAAAAGTATAATCTTTTAAATTCACTCTTTTAAGAAGAGATCTTGTTTTAAGTTGTGATATGAATTCGGTTTGTTAAGAAAAAGAAAGAATGAGAAAAGAGAACATGGCACCTGTGATTATGAAATGTTTAAAGTGTCACGAGAGGGTGTCGGAAAGTAAATGGTTATGGTGCCGATGGGAAAATGTTAAGCTGTGAACTTTATATGTGAATGATTGTGCGGGGACGCCCGTGTGTATGGAACGGCTTCCAGGAGAAAAGGGCACATGCTTCAGCTGGAGAATCAGCGCCTGCAAGTCCTTGCAGAGGTCATGTTCGGCATACTTCAGCTAGAGAATCAGTGCCTGCAAGAAGTAAAAACTTGCAGAGGTTATGCCGCTAGAATGCCTTATCTGACTTGCGAGTCGGATTGCGTCGGGTGCGGGTCGAAACCGACAAATGAGCTCATTACTTGCGCTAGGAATAGACATGCATCATATTGTTTGCGCATTTGTTTTGGTTGTGTTTGCTTGTTGTATTTTTTTGTGATTGTATATGTGTTGTGTTTGTTTCTCTTTATGTGCTTTAGTTAGTATGTTTTTTGTGGATTTCAGTGGCTACTAATGACTAGGATTTTCTTAAATGATTTAACTTACTGAGAACTAATCAAAGTCTTTAAAGTGAGTTTTAAAGAGTTCTAAAGGTATTTTTTTTAAAGTTGAAAAGCGAATATTTACAACTTAATTCTTTACTCTCACGGCATTCTCTGTCCCTACCGAGAACCTGCGAGGACGAAGTTCTCACCCCTTACAGATTTCTTTTGTTCAGTGACAGGTTCAAGAATCCTCGGCGCGAGGCCGCGACTGAACTACGAAGCTTAACATATACATGTATTCCTACTTTTATATTTGGTTTAGTCATAGATTTTATTTTCCCATCGCCGTTAGTTGTTTTGATTTTTAGAGGGGTAGGACTTGTATTTGACAATCTTTGAATATGTCTATATATATAAAGTGATGTGAATATTTATACTTCTGTGGTTAAGTGATTTAAAATAAAGTTTCATTTCGATTTCTTGTTTAAAATTTCGGTTCGTACTCGCGAAGGCTCAATATTAAATAAAGATAATATAAAATATAAAGGTTTAGAGGTTAGTGACGCCTGAGCTTTTAGTACGATCATGAGGTGCTAAAAGTTAGGGTGTTACATGTTGTCACTGCAACAGACTCTACTAACTGCTGTTTCATTTGCAGGAATGGCAGAAATTGTCAAGGGAGTTGTCGGCAGTAGTGGTAAATTAGTAAGAGGTTAATCCCATCATTAATCTGTTGGACTTTTTTAGGTTGTCCTACAGAATGTTAAAAGGTATTTGGACTTGGTTTCTTGGTGTGGTCTGAATATTTTGTGACCCATATGATATCATAATAATGTTATGACCAGGTATGACTGTCACTAGAATAAGAAATTGTATTTGCATTTGAATTTACAGCTTATACCCGAAATCTTAACCCTCGTTGAAATAGCTTTCATGAGAAGACCCATACCCATTCAATCTATCCATTCATTTGCTTTCATGACATTTATATATTGTCCGGAACATATATAAATTGATTAAATTTTAGATTGTGGCATCATGACATTAACTAAGCTTTCATTTTTTGGATTGATTGTGTCTATCCTATTGTCATATACATAGTTATCAGAACCGGTAATTCGGCCGGTTCGGTTGGTAGATTGAATCGAATATGCATTCGAACCGGTCAACAGTGGTCAAACCCGTTGAAAATCGGCCGGTTCGCACATCAAATCGAGCTAAACCGCCGCGGGTCCACGGTGCACCTACGGAACCCGGATCATCGTAGGAGCTCCCACTAGTACCCAAAAATGTTCGATATGGGTTTCGAACACGGGATTGCGAGTAACCAAAACCTCCCCCTTGCCACTATGGCAAACTTGATTCTTACTGATAGATATGACAAAATATAAATATATAACAAAACGTAATGATTTTTTATTTTTTTTATTTTTTTAAGTATGGATTTACATGGATACCAAATAAGTAACAACACATAGTATACAAATATATTGATATATTGATATTAATTATGTTATCTTTTATTTTTATTTATTTAAATTGAAAAATATTTTGTACTGGTAACTAATTTATTATCTCTTTTTGTATTATAAATTATATCTAAGAATTGATATTTAATTGTTATTAATATATTTTTAAAAATATGCATTTAACTTTTAATTCTAATTTTATTTTTATAATTTTATATTTTTATTTAATTATGATCGGGTCAATCGGGTAAATCAGTGACCCACCGGTTGAACCAGTAACCCAGTGACCCAGTCGTATGACCGGGTCAATTACCGGTTCGGTTCTGATAACTATGGTCTTATACCTTGGCCACATTAGAATGAGTTTTTTAGACCTATTTATTGCTTTTATATCTATAATATTTAACATCATAAAGAAATTTTTATTATAATTTTTCAGTTTTAATGATAAGTTGCTTATTTTTTGTTGTGTATTATTTGCAGATTTAGCATATGGGGCAAGTCAAGCATGGATATAAAATATGCAAGTAGATTGACATCTTTTTGATAAATATTAATTACTATTTTGTTATGACAATTATTGTTAGACAAGAATTTTATTATTTTGTTGAGAATTATTGATAAACATGTATTTGAAATACTAATTGAACTTTTTAATATTTATTTTAATTAGAATTTTATTATTAGTTATTTTGTCTCTTTTATAATTTTTTTCTATTGTGCACAAATTTATTTATTAATTAAAATAATTACACATGTATGAACAAAAAAATTTTATTGTAAATTTTATTTTTTTGTATTTTTATTACAAAAGTAATTTTTATTTTTATCAAAAAGGCAACCCTTTTATTAATTGCATATTTTGACTATTAGACAACACTTGTATAGGTTGCATATCCAAAAGAAAAGACAACACTTGTATAGGTGCATATTCAAAAGAAAAGGTAATGCTTTAAAAGGTTGCATATTCAAAACTAATAGGCAACACTTTAAAGTATTGCAAATTCAAACATATAAGCAACACATAAAATGGTTGAATTTTATTGCAAATAGGCAACATTTTTTAGTAGTGGTCAAAATATGAGAAAAGACAACATTACAAAAGTGTTGTCTCAAACACACCTTTGAAGTGTTGTTGTTTTTCAACCAAAGGCAACACTTACCAAGTGTTGCTCTCAAAAGCGTTGCTTTTGAAACAAAAAAGTGTTGCCTTGATCTAAGGCAACGGCTGCATATGCAACGCTGCCCAAAAACGTTGCCTTAGGTCCAAAAGTGTTGTCATAGATCAAAAGCAACCTTTTGTCAGCCTTTAGGCAACACTTTTTAAATGTTGCCTCAACCTAAAAATGTTGTAGTGATAATCCCAAGAAACAAATCACAAGCAACAACAATAATTCAACAAGATTTCAACATAAACTTAATCAACCTCAAATAATAATCAATTAAACCAACATTCACTTATCAAATTTACATTTAATTATTATAAAATTACCAAACCGAACCTCCATATAAAATCAAAATCACGAAAACTCCGAAGAAGCTTTTTGATCGAGCTGCTAAAGATGAAAATATCAGAAATTGTTTGTGCCTCCTAGAACTCTAATTGGCCGAAATAAAGGGAAATAGGAGCTACGTCACCATCAACTTCTACCGAACAAAAGTAACGCCAACGTGTAGAGAAGAAAAATACAAATACTTTTATCGGATTAAATTTTTTATTAGATTTACGCAGGGGCGCAGGTACGTATAAGAAAAGGGGGGCAATGGCCCCCCCAAAATTTTAGTTTTTATTTAAAAAAAAAAATAGAAGTCTATTCCCTTTTTTTTTTATTTCTCAGCCCCCCCTCTTTTTTTGTTTTATAACTTTTTCAACCCCTTTTAGTTTCTACAAAAACCCAGCCCAATAACCCATTCCCTATTCCCTTATTTTATTTCCCAATTCCCAGCGCTACAAGCCTCCAACCAGTTTCCCATCCCTTTTTTTATTTATCAGCGTCTCCTCCTCTCTCCTTCCCGCCTTCACTTTCCAAAATTTCAGGTAACAACTTTTTCTATTCTTCTTCTTCTTTATTTTTTTAATTTTTTTATCTTTTACCTCTTTGACTCTTATTTTTTTTTTGTTTTTTGCATATTAAAAATAAAAGATAATAGTTCAACAAGTGATTTTTCACTTCTTTTTCTCAAAAAATGTTCTATTTTTATTTTTTTTATATATTTAATTATTTACTTAATTAGTTAATTTATTATTATTTGTTAATTAAGTTTATGTTATTATATGTTAGCTTGTATATTTAGTTTTTTTTTTATTAGTTAACTATTTAATTACAATTTTATATTATTTATACTAGGATGTTAGTATTATTGTTCTGAATTTTAATATTTTATTTTAAATTAAAATATAATTTTTATATTTTATAAAGATTTAGACTGTAATTTACACTTTTTGCTAAATATATTTTTAATTATAGGAACTTATTTGGCTATTTGAATCATGAGTAAGTTCAAAACCATTGATACATTTTTTAAAAGAAAAGATCAAGAGAATGAAGATGCTTCTACTATTACTACTCCAATACTTGAGGGGTCATCAAATTTCATTACTTCAAGTTCTCCGTTGAATAGCTCAAAGCGTCCACGACTTCTTCCAAATCAACTAGATGTTTTTCGTTTGGAAAGAGATCCTGGAATGCGACCAATGATTTGGAAGTTTCCTCCAAATAAAAGAGATGAAATCCGTCGGGCTTATATTAAAGTTGGGCCAAATCAACCAATTCTTGATAATTATCCATTTTCTGGTGATAAAAGTCATCGTCACTTTCAAGCTTCATGGTTTAAATTGTTCCCATCTTGGTTAGAATATTCTATAGAAGATGATGCTATATATTGTTTTCCGTGCTTTCGTTTTGCTAAGGAACCTTCAATCAATACGGGTTCAAATGCTTTTATTGAGAATGGTTTCAGGAATTGGAAGAAAGTAAATAGTGGAAAAGAATGTGCTCTTTTGAATCACATTGGCAAAGGTCCTAACTCATTCCATCATAAGGCGCTGAAATCATGTGATGATTTGATGAAACAATCACAACATATCGACAGACTTCTTCATAAGCAAACATCAGAAGAGATTGAAAAGAATCGAATTCGACTAGGAGCATCTATAGATTGCATTAGATGGTTGACATTTCAAGCTTGTGCATACAGAGGACATGATGAAAGCAAAGTTTAAGCAACAGAGGTAACTTTTTGGAAATGTTGAAATTTTTGGGATCTTACAATGAAAGAGTGAAAAAGAATGTTTTGGAAAATGCTCCAAAAAATGCTAAATATACTTCAAATGATGTCCAAAAAGAAATTCTACATATTCTTGCTACTAAGGTGAGAAATTCAATTAGAGAAGAGATTGGAGATGCCAAATTTTGTATTATTGTTGATGAAGCTAGAGATGAATCTAAAAAGGAGCAAATGGCCATTGTTTTGAGATTTGTTACTCTAGATGGTTTTGTTAAAGAGAGATTCTTTGATCTTATGCATGTCACTGATACTTGTGCAACAACTTTAAAGAAAGAATTGATTTCTGTCCTTTCTCATTATAATCTCCAAGTTGAAAATATTAGGGGTCAAGGGTATGATGGTGCTAGCAACATGCGGGGTGAGTGGAATGGTTTGCAAGCTTTGTTTCTTAAAGATTCTCCACAAGCATACTATGTACATTGTTTTGCTCATAGGTTACAATTAGCATTGGTGGCAGCTTCAAGAGAGGTACTTCAAATTCATGAATTTTTTACTCAATTAAATTCTATTGTCACTATTGTTAGTGCTTCTTCAAAAAGACATGATCAATTACAAGAAGCTCAAGCAATTGAAAATGCAAACTTGGTTGCTCAAAATGAATTAGAAACAGGCAAAGGTGCGAATCAAATAAGCACTTTACAAAGAGCTGGGGATACTCGATGGAGCTCTCACTTTAATTCTATTTGCAGTTTGGTAAAAATATTTACTGCTACCAATATTGTTCTCAATAATATCATTGAAGACGGGATAACTTATGCACAAAGAGGTTAGGCTTATGGTGTTAGCAAAATATTATTGTCATTTGAATTTGTTTTCACTTTGCACTTGATGAAAGAGATTATGGGAATCACTAATGTTCTTTGCCAAGCACTGCAACAACAATCTCAAGATATTCTTAATGCAATGCATATTGTTTCTACATCAAAGTTACTTCTTCAACAATTAAGAGATGGTGGATGGTGCAATTTTCTTGCAAATGTTAAAGATTTTTGTGAAAAGCATGAAATTGAAGTCCCTAATATGAGTGCACAATATATTTTTGGAAGAGGTCGATCTCGTCAACCAAGTGTGACAGTTGAGCATCATTATCGAATAGATATATTCTTGGCAACAATTGACTCTCAAATACAAGAGTTGAATAGTAGATTTAATGAGCAAACAATAGAGCTTTTGACTTTGAGTTGTGCTTTGGATCCTAAGGACAATTTCAAATCATTTAACATTGAAGAAATTAGCAAGTTAGCAGAGAAGTTTTATCCCCTTGACTTTCCTTCTAATGAGCTAAATATTTTGAAATCTCAGTTGCAACATTATCAGCATGATATACCAAATCATTTGAAAGGCATTGGTACACTTTCTGAATTGTGCAACAAGTTGCAAGAAACGGGAAAATCAAGAAATTATCACATGGTTGATAGATTAATACGTCTTGTTTTAACTCTACCAGAGTCTACAGCAACAACAGAAAGAGCTTTTTCAGCAATGAAAATTGTTAAGACAAGACTCCGAAGTAAGATGGCTGATGAATTTCTTGCAGACAATATGGTCATCTATATAGAGAAAGAATTAGCAGCTATTTTCGACACAAATTCAATTATAGATGATTTTGAAAATAGAAAAAAAACGTCGAATAGCCTTTTCATGATATAAAACTGTAAGTGGTATTTTTTATATATTATTGTCTTACTTTAATTGAGATTATATATTTATTTTTTTTAATTTTATCAATAAAAATAGTAATATAAAATATTTCTAGTAAATTATTAAATAGCGCCCCCCCTAAATAGTTAGCCTAGCTCCGCCCCTGAATTTACGGATCTCAAGAAATTAAAACCGGAAGCTCGGAGGTGCCATGGATTCCCTTTCTCACTCACGGTTCATTTCTCTCTCTTTTTTTTCTTCTTGTAACGTTAAAGAGATATTATGAGATTGGGTTAGGTGTCACAAGAGGTTGGGTGTCACTTATTTAAGCTACTGAATTAGCGATTCAAGTTATAAATATTTTAAACGAATAATTATAAAAACTGAATATATTAAAATACAAGTAATAATATATATGAGTTATTAATATAAATAACATTAACAACATAACAATAAAATATATACGATGAAGCATTAATAAAGTTAAGCTAAGTTCACCAAAGAATACCGATATTTACTCATATCGACGGATATTGAGACCGTTAATAATAACTAAACTTTATTTTTAAATTAAAAATATCAATTACTCAAATTAATATATATATATATATATATATATATATATATATAATTTTCTTTATTTATAATTTATAAATTTCTAAAATTATAGTTTTAATTATGTAAAATATTTTATCATAATAAAAATATATAAGAATCTAAATTTAATTGAACTCAAATAATTATAAAATTAATTTAATTACTTTTAATAAAATAATTTTTAAAAATATATAACTTTAATTAATAAAATAAATTATAAATTATTTATATTTATATTTTAAAAAACGTGCGTCGTTACATGCACAAGGGTGCTTTGGGGAATAAACCTCTGGAGAATAAGCTCTGCCATTAGGTAATCGAAGCTTAACGGTTGGATCTTAAAATGTTCCAACAATAATTTGAAATATCTGATGTTTCATTTTCGTTCTAATAAAAAAGAATAACTTTTTGGGTAAAAACTTATTAAAAAGCCTAAATATAATGGCAAGTTTTAAACAATAAGTCATTTAACTTATTTCTAAAACTCAATAAATAAATATTGCATTTTCTTAAATACATTGTTTTCATATATATTAATATTTTATCATTTATTACATCACAAAATTATAAAATAAAGAATACACTCTTTTATATATTTCTATATTATAAATTTTATTAATTTAAATTTTTAATTAATATTGAATTAAGATATTTTAACTACAAATTTTTATTCTCATATATTACAATTCATTTATTATTTATTTTATCATTCTTTTAGAAAGTTATTCATAATTAATAATTTATTTGTAAAGCATATATTAGTTATTTAAAATATTTTTGCTACTAAATAATTACTATTCCATTCATATTTGTAATATAAAGGTGTCTAATTATTATTTTAAGCATATATTAGTTATTTAAAATATTTTTGCTACTAAATAATTATTATTCTACATATGTGCTTTATAAATATAAGGTGTTTAATTTAGTCATTTTCTATATCTTTATAATTTAACATAATCCATCTATAAATTATTTTATAATACTCATTTTAACATGAACTTTTAGATTTATCATCTAATAATCTTATCGGATTATATTTACCTGGAATACTAATGTTCAAATTTTTATTGGAACATTTTAGACGCGACCGTCTTAAGAAAAGACTATAAAAAAAATTTTGATTTGTTTGTTAAGCAGAAATTACACACTGTTTGAATGAGTTTAGCTAAAAGAAAGACAACCCAATAAAAAAATAAAGTAATAAGCATTAGAACAATTTAATTTTGCGAAGCGAAGGTTTTAATTTGGAGGGTTAAATTATGGATAAATCTATTGCCATGAAAAGTTTGTTACATCACTAGTGTTATGTTTAAAGTTGAAATTTATCATGTCAACAACCCTAGGTAAATATGGACGCTTTGTATGGTATTTAGTTATTCGTGACACCTAAAATAGGTTGAGGGGTGCTGAAAGTGAATTTTTTAGGTATATGTTGAAGGTTTGGTTTAGTAAAGTTTTTTGAATTAAAAATATTTATATTTTTTAAAAATAAAATAATATATTTTATGTTTGGTAAATAAAAAATTTATCTATTTATATTAATAATTTTTAAAAGTTATAATATTTTTAAAAGTATTTAAGAGAGAGTATTTTAAAATAAATTTGTGTTTATTAAAATTAAAATATTTAATATAATTCTATATAATAATTAATATATATTTAAATTTAATATTTATATTAATATTTATTGTAACACTTTAATTATCCTAAGCCTTACTTGTAGCCGTAAAGTAAAGGTTAATCAAAGTGTACAACAATTTTAAGGTTTATATAATATTTATATATAGAAAGAAATAATAGTTCTAGAAGCCCAATGAAGAATTATGCTCAAAAACAGAGTTTCAGAATCGCAAACATTCACACGAAGCTAAAGCGTAAGGTACAAGGTATAGATACAAGAGAATAGAACATATATAGATATAAGAGTATAATTCTAAAAAAGAATTAGCTGCGGCCCGCGGAGTTTAAGCCGACTGGTATATACAGATATACAGAGTTTTGAAAGTTAAAATAGCGTATACAAAATATCTCTCTCAAGTAAGCCTCTAAGGCAAATATAAATACAAAAGTGATGAGAGAACTAAACAAAATAACCAAAATGACAACAAAATGGAATAAGGTCCTCCGCTCTGTCACCATCAAGCAACTCACCGAGCTAGGTTGTGACCTGCATCTGTAAAACAACAACAAAGTATGGAATGAGAATCGGAGATTTTCAGTATGGTAACAGTGCCCAGTAATGTAATATATAAGATTTCAGGACGCTAGAATGATGGTGTAGGATTTATGCCGATTCGGAAATTAAGACAAAATAGAATTTCTTCCGTTGTAAGTATAGTCCAAACCGGCAATGGATCCTCACATCAAAGTTTAAATTCAAATTAAAAATAACCAAGAGTAATTAAACCTCGGATCGTTCTCCCTAGGAACTAGTGACCAAGAGCGCACAATTTTGGTTGTGAAAAGCAAGGTGTTTTCAATGATGAGGCAAACAATTAAAGGAATTAAAGAACACTCAAAATTGTAACTAATAAACTAATAAAGGAATAAAAGAACTATCTATGTAGTATGGACAAGTAATGCTTTAAAGTGATTGAAAAGTGGTTCAAAACATAAATGGAACCTTGACTTGGGATGAGTCATGGAATTCCTTCTTTGTCATAACCACAACTATGCTAATTATAATGGATTAATCTCACCTAGTCAACCCTTAACATCGAAGAGTAAGTCAAGTGAGCATAATTGTTATTAATCCACAATTCCTAGCTAACTTACTAATTATCTTAGTAAAAAAGCTAGCATTAGTGGAAACAATAACAACTAACAACCCAAAAATTATCACTAAATGTCGGACATTATGACTCTAGTATTCCATATACTCATTTTCCCAAGTCAAGGGGTGGAAATCTACCCCATAATCAAAATTGGCATTTCATCAAACACATGGTGGGCATAATCATAAAACATGGCAAAATTAGGAAAATGATAAACACTCTGAACCACAAATGATCAAAATCAACACTAATAACTCAAACAAATATATAATAACCACAAAGTATCAAATTCATTAACTAAAACTCAAAATTGCAAAAGTAAATATGTATTGACAAGGTGACTTAAAATATAAGAGAGTGTAAAACAAGTAGTATAATAAAAGAGAAAATTAAGAAATACTTACAATGGAAATAAGCTAGAGACCAAGATCAAAATTGGAAAAAGCAAACTTGTAGATAAACCCTAATTACATCCTAAGAAAAATTGAGCAAAAAACCTAAGCTATACTACCTAAAACTATCCTAAAAACTATCTAAGTGTATTGTATATTGTATGTTATGAGTATGTGTGTTGCTAGCCTCCTTATATTCTCCAAAGCCTTCAGAAATGGGCCAAAAAGCCTCCCAAATCGTGAGCCACGTGACTTTTTAATGAAGTCACGCATAGGGACTTGTGCGTAAGCACAGGGACTTGTGCGTATGCACAGGTGTGTGCGTATGCACACATGCTAAATTTTCCTCTTGTGCGTATGCACAGAAGCTTCTGCATACGCACACTTGGCTGTGTGCTTCTCCTTTGCTTTCTTCATATTTTCTCCTAATTGCATGCTTCTCTTCCACCCTTATCAAGTCATTCCTACCTATTACACCTGAAATTACTCATCAAAAGCATCAAGATATCGAATGGAATAAAAGTGAAATAAAATTGATTAAAATAAGCACAAATTAGTATGTTTTCACAATTAGGCACAATTTAGAGAGAAACCACAAAAGTATGCTATTTGGATGAATAAATGTGGGTCTATATGATGAAATCCACTCAATTCAATCCAAAATTTATTGTCAAATATGGATTCATCAATTCTCCCACACTTAAACAATAGCATGTCCTCATGCTATTCGCAATCAAAGGAGAAGGGTAAAAGGGCAAGCAACTTATTTAATGCACTACCTACATGCATGCAACTATAGTAAATATTATCTATCTATATCTATACTATGGTTCCCTATGGAGTTTGGCAAAAATAAATAAGAGATTTCCAATTAATCCAAAACACGCCTTAGGGCCAAGGCAAAGAATCAATGCAAAATGATCAATGTCCAAAGATTTGATTTGAATTTTTCAAAAATCAATTCCATAACTTGGAAGAAAACCAAGATAAAAGATGGAAACATAAAATTGAGCAATTGAACCCCTCACCGGATGTGTATACGCTCTAATCGCTCAGTGTTTAGGGCTTAATCATTCAATTCTCCTTTAATCATGTTTTCTAGGATTTGCTAGCCATCTAACAATCAACAAATTCTTGATGCTTGAATGCAAATATCATGAGGTCTTTGGAGGGTTGTAATGGGGTTAGGGTAAGGGTAGGATTAATATGGTTAAGTGGACTAGAAGATTGGATATTTGATTAGCTCAAGTATCCCACCTAATCCTATATTAACTTATTTACACCGAAGAAAAATAACCTAACTTCCCATTCATTTCTTTTCTCACATTCACTTATGCATCTTCTTTCTAATTCACACACATATGCATTTTTTATTTACATTCTTATTATCATTTTTTTTATTTTCTTTTCTTTTTTTTTTCTTTTTTTTATATACACCAAAATTTCTCTTTTCTTTTATCATCAAAAAGAGATGCATATGTTGTAAGTAATGAATGCATGAGTGTTTACCCATCTTTTCTAATTTTCTCAATGAACACCCAAAGAAAACTAACTACCAATATTTTCTCACAAATTTTTCCCACACTTGAATAACACACACTACTCAACCCAAGCTAATCAAAGATACAATACATGAACATTAATGGTTTTTCTCTTAGAGAGAATAATGTGCTTAAAATTAGAACAAAAGGGAGATAAAAAGGCTCAAAAGTGGGTTATAAAGGTAAATATAAGGGTTGGCCATATGAGTTAGTGAGTTCAATTTTAAAAATGGCCTCAATCATACTAAATGCATTCAAAACACCAAATATAGACATAAAGACTCAAGCAAATCTAAGATCACAATTGCAAAGGAGTATAGCACACAAGAACAAAATTTGTGGTTGAAAATATGCAACCACACAATTAAAGCTCAAATCTTACTTGGTGTTTTGTTCTAGCTCTTTTCTATGTTCCATAAGAAAAATACTTCAAGCAAGTTGAAAAACAAGTTTTCAAATCTAATCAATGGAATGCTCTAAAAGAGATTTCTTGAAAATTCCTTTACTATTTTTACCAAACTTATTTCCTATACTAAGCAACATGCAAATGCAACTATTTAGTACCATAAAACTATAAGCAATCTAAGATATATATATATAGGCAAATTAAGTAAAGTGCAATATAATGGAATGCTAACAAATATCACAAAAATATAACTACTAAAAGCTAGAAAATAGTGCAAAGTATTTAGAAAGAGAAATTTACTCCCCAAAGTTGCAGATCTTCCTCCATACATAAACGTTGCACGGTCCTCCGTGCATGCACATAATATGAGGGTCAAGAACTTATGAGGCTCCACCTTCAGCAGGTGGGGACTAGGGCTCGGGCTGCTGGATAAAACAAATAAACAAGAATTGAGAAAGAGTTCATATGAGTGTGGTATGATAAAAGACAATGTGCGTATTCTAAGTGTGCACGGTTTAGAAAACACACATTGGTCGGGTAAAAATGGTAACCACATAATCAAAAGAGATAGCATGTGTTCCTCAATTAAGTAGCCTAGGTTGCAAGTAAAGATAAGCAAGAGTGAAGGTACGAACAAATCTAGGTAACCACAACCAAAGGAAATTGAAGATACGAGATATTGGATATTGAAATTGTGCAAGTGAATGCGCAAGATTGATATAGAAGCACAATAAATAATAACCAATCCAATAATGAAAAGAAAATTCCTTATTCATCATGAAACATAATGACGTAGTCACATGATAAAGGTACTTGTTGCTAAAAGTGACAAGCTTGATAAAAATCAAGTTGAGTCACTCAAACAAATGCAAAGCATTAAAAACAAACAAGTATCGTGTAAAGTGATTATATGAGAAGCATGATGAACAAGTAATTCAACTCAATTCACTTAATTCAATGCACTTACTAAGAAATTTACCTAAGGTGCAATAAAATATGAATTTTCAAACCCACTAGGTACTAGTAATTTAAAGCAAAGTATAAGTGCATTGATGAAATCCAATTTCATATAACATCAACTATGATATAAGGTGCACAATTCATGATTAATTTGCCACAAAAGGATATAGTCTAATGCATATGGTAGCTACAACATATGAATCAAACTCAAAATTCATTTAGGCAATCAAACATAGACCTAATGCTTAGTGCACATATTCATAAAAAATTAAACCAAAATTCAAGCAAGAAGCAACTCAATCAACATCAAGCAAACACTTGCAATTTATTTAATTAACAAATAACTAAACCAAATCTAATATAATTACCAAAATAAAAAGGGTATGCAAATAAAACAAACTAGCAAAGGTAGAAAATAGGGCAAAAGTAAGAAACGAGAGGGATGAAGGGGTGTGGAAGTGCGTTAGGGCTTAATGCAAAGTGCAATCAAAAGTATGCCCAAAACAGCACTTGTGAGTACGCACAGACATGTGTGCGCACGCACACTAGGTAGAAAACGAAAGGTGTGCGCCCGCACAAACATGTGCGAATGCTACGAGCAGAGACGGAATTACGAGGTCTGCGTACGCACAAAAGACTTTCTTTTACAAAAAGGATCATGTGTGCGTGCCCACAGAGTCGTGCATACGCACAGAGAGCAAAAAGGCCACGGTGCGTACGCACAGAGAGGTGCGAGCGCTCGCAACAGAAGGGTTGCAAATGGGTGTGCGTACGCACACTTGGGTGCATGCGCACAAACTAGGAAATTTAGGGTTGTTGTGCGTACACACAAGGAGCAAAAACTGGGATGCACACACGCACAGAGACGTGCGAGTGCTCCCAATAGGGGCAGTTGATAGTAAGAAATTATCATGTCGGTCTAGAATTTCTCTTATAGAAATAAGATCTTCATTGTAAGCATATCTCCAAACCAACAAACAATTCTCACATCAAAAAATTGGTTGTCACAAGTACAAACTCCAATAAAAATTAACCGAAGTATTTAAACCTCGGGTCGTCTCACAAGGAATTGTAATGAAATGTTTAATTATTGGCTATGAAGACGCAATGGGATTTTATTTGGAATTTGACAAGAAAATATGAATGACAAGAAAGTAAAATAACAAGAACTAATAAAAGAAATGGAAAGAACTCTTGGTTAGACATAGGTAATTGAGATCACCATCCTTGTCAACAAACCATACATTGATAATTATGAGGGATCAACCCATTAAGTCTACTTCTAAAAGCTTTAAGTATGTTTAATGTCTACTCCTAAGCTTGAAGTACGTCAAATAGGCTTGATCAACATCAACCATAAGTCCCAACCTAGCTATTAATTAGCTTAATAGTAGGTTAGTATCAATGGACATCAAATTGACCACATAGAGTTCTCAAATCACCAATTCAATGAGACCCAATGACTCAAGGTCACTCAATTTCCTTAGCCTAGGCCAAGAGTAAGGAAAACTACTCAATAACTAGAAAAAATATTTTATCAAACACCTAGTGTGCAATAAAAGTAAACATCACAAAATGCAAGAATTAGTGAAACCCATAACTATCATAAGCAAGAAATCAATAATAGCAATTAAGATGAACATAAAAAGGACATAGAAACATAAAATTACATTAGAAGAAATCAAGATCCAACAATGGTTCATCAACATAAAAGAGAGTAAAATAAGAAATTAACAAGGAAAACTAAGAAGATTAAGACAATAGAACACTAAATTATAAAGAGAATTGAAATCAAAACAAGAATTGAAAGATAAATTTGAGAGAGATTAACCTAACTTTACCCTAATTTCTATCCTAAATCTAGAGAGAGGAGAGAGTCTCTCTCTCTTTAGAATTATACCTTAAAACATGATGAATACTCCACTATGAATACTTGATTCATTTCCCCTTCAATCCTTGGGTTCAATAGCATCAGAAATGAGTTGGATTGGGCCCAAAATGCTTCAGAAATCGCTGGCCACGAGTTGCCTTTAGTGAGTCACGTGCAACTTCCCTCATGTACGCGTGATGCACGCATACGTATCCCTAAACATCAGAAAACTATGGCAAATTTTATATCATTTTGAAGCCCCAAATGTTAGATTTCCAATGCAACTTGAACTACCTTATTTGGATCTCTGTAGCTCAAGTTATGATCGATTGAGTAGGAAGAGGTCAGGCTTGACAGCTTTGCGATTCCTTTATTTTTTCATGAGTTCTCCCACTTTGCATGCTTTTTCTTCATTCCTTCAATCCAATCTTTACCTTCTAAACCTAAAATCACTTAACAAATATATCAAGGCATCGAATAGAATTAAAGTGAGTTAAATTTAGCTATTTTAAGGCCTAAAAAGCATGTTTTTACACTTAAGCACAAATTTAGGGAGAATTACAAAACCATGCTATTTCATTGAATAAATGTGAGAAAAGTTGATAAAATCTCCCAAATTAAACACATGATAAACCACAAAATTGGAGTTTATCAAACCTCCCTACACTTAAACCAAGCATGTCCTCATGCTAAGAATAAAGAAGGACAAGAAAAGGGGTATGAACATTTATTCATTGCAAATAAACTATATGCACCTATCTATATGAATGCACTAAATGTAAGATGATTCTACCTACTTGGTTAAAAGTAAATCCATCCCCAAGAACACATATGCACATGTAGGGCTAAGTAGTATGATGATTCATGAATCCTACCAATTTGAATATCAAAATAAAGTACAAGTAGACTTGCAAGAAGAAAAGCTCATAAAAGCCGGGAACAAGGAATTGAGCATCAAACCCTCACCGGAAGTGTATCCGCTATGGTCGCTCAAGTGTATAGGGTCGATCACTCGATTCTCTTCTAATCATGATTTCCATGATTTGTTTTTCATCTAACAATCAACAATTATTCAATGCATGCATACATTCATCATGAGGACTTATTCATAAGTTGTAATGGGGCTAGGGTGAAGGTAAGGATGCATATGGTCAAGTGAGCTTGAAATTTGAATCTTTAATTAACCTAAGCTCTCACCAAACACATATAACAACTTATACAATTCTAATACAATACCTAGCTACCCATGATTCCCACTTTTTCACATACTCATGCATTCTCTTTAATTCAAATTCCATATGCATTGTTATTGTTACTTTACTTTGGGGTATTTTTGTCCCCTTTTTATTGCCTCTTTTTTTATATATTTTTCTTTCTTTTATTTTTCTATTTCTTTTTCTACATTTTTTTTCATTTTTTTTCACAAAAGTATATACAAATGTATCAACGCATATGGTTTTACATATTTAATACATAAGCATGTACCCAATCCCATGATTTTCAACAAAAATACAAAATACACTTTTACCTCAACCAATGTCCCAAGTTTTCCATACCCAAATGATGTACACCCTCACTAGCCTAAGCTAATCAAAGATCCAAATTAAGAGACATTTATTATTTTTCACTTAGGGGTAGTGATGTGCTAAAAGTAAGAACAAAAGGGATTGAATAGGCTTAAATTTGGCTAACAATGGTTGATGAAAGGTAGGCTATTTGGGTAAGTGAGCTAAATGAAATGATGGCCTCAATCATATAAATGCATATATACATGGAATACTGGACATAAAGAATCAAACAAATCACAGATCACAATCATAGAAAGAGAATGATACACACAAGAGTGAAAATAAGTGGTTATATGATGTAACCACACAATTAGGCTCAAAACTCACATGCTTGTGGTTTTAGCTCAAAAACCATGTTCCAAAATAAATTCGTCAAGCAAGTTCACACAAAAAAAAATTTTTGAACTGGTAGGGTTGGTAGGGTGCCCTAAAACAATTTTTCTTGGAAAAGAAATCATCACCCTAACCAAGTAGTCCTAACATAAAAAGAAGTGGTAAAATATGTACAAATTTTAACTATCATGCAACCTATCATGCAATGCAACAACTAGTCTAACAAAGACAAAAATTGAAAAATTGGTGTTGAAAAAGAAAATTGTTACCCATGGAGATCGGTCGAACGGCCTCTCCACACTTGAAGATTGCACCGTCCTCGGTGCATGCAAAGAAGAGTAAGGTGGACGGGTTGCTACAATTGATGAGCTCATTCAAAAGGTTGTGCGGGTGAACTTGTTTTTTGTCCCATTTAAAAGCTTTTCCATTCCTTTCCTTCTTGGTGGCCAACCTAAAAGGAAAGAGAAAGAATGATAATTAAGTGTATAACAAAGATATCAAAGCAAATAGAACATAGGCGGGGGCTAATGCCAAATAAGAGTAAGGTTCTCACTACATGTTAGCTACGCATGTAAGTGAGAGAACAATATAGGTAAAGGGCATATCAACTAATACTTGATGCAAGAGGAAAGTCAAAGCATAAGTGAATAACATGAAGAGCATGTCGAGCATCAAGTTTAAACAAGAAAGAGTGGGTCATGAAAGACATGTAAGCTCATATCAATGCACAAAGGATACAAGGATCATCAAAGGTTAAGCATTAAATTAGAAATTTCATTACCCATCAATATCAAACAAGTCTAAAAGTGCCAAGATTAACCAAGAAATTATCAATAATTGAGTAAGAGCATTCAACACCACTGTTAAAATAAGAAACTTTAGAAAAGAAAATAAGAACAAGCTATATAAAAAAAAACAAAATTAAAAAGTAATGAATAAAGTATGCAAATGATATAAACAAAAGAAAATGGAAGATGAGAAAAATAAAATTGATAAAAATAGAATTTTGAGAGGAGAGGAAGAAAGTAAGAAAGGAAGATGAGAAAAGAGGAAATGTATAAAGAAAGAAGAAGGAGAGAAGAAAGAAGAAAGAAAGAAGGAAGGGGAAGAAACAGGGCGCGGAAGCAACGCGTAAGCGTCACTCACGCATGCGCGTGGATGGCAGGATGGACAAGTGACACGTAAGCGTCGCCCAAGCGTACGCGTGTAACACAGAAAGTCCAGGTGATGCGTAAGCGTCACCCACGCGTACGCGTGGGTCTAGTTTGTGTGAAACGCACAGTTCCAGCGCCAGTTTCGCACAACTCTCGGGTTTTTGTACTGAGATTCCCAATATGGCGTACGACGCGTACGCGTCGGCCATGCTTACGCGTGGCTCACTATTTTTTTTTTAACAGAAACAGGGCACTCTCCTAATCTACAAGCATTCTAAAACAATCAAAATTCAAATTTAACAACAAATATTTTTTTTAGATTTTGAAATATTTTTCACATACAAAACACACAAAACTTACACTTCAAGCAAAATACAATTTAGCAACAACTATTCTAATCATGACATGAATTTAACAAACAATCTATCAATAAAAGAAAAATGTATAAGAATACAGAAAATAAGAAAAACTACCTACAATGGCAACTCAATTCATTCATTGATTACATCTACAAGAGAATGGAAAGAGGTTACCCTGGTGGGGTGTCTCCCACCTAACACTTTTAGTTTAAGTCCTTAAGTTGGACATTTGATGGGGGCTTTTCTATGGTGGCTTATGCTTGAACTCTTCCTTGAATCCCCACCAATGCTTGCATTTCCAATAGCCTCCGGGATCCCAAATTAGGCGCACAAGGTCTTCAAGTAAGCTTAAGTAAATGACAAGGCCCCAAGAGTTTTGATTATTGAAATGAATTCCTGGGTCCCAAACCTTGTTCTTGTACCCATATTCTTGTTGACTACCATAGTTAAATCTGGGTGACAAGGCTTGTGAATTCTCAATTAAGCATCCAAAAATTCTCCTAGACCCATGCAATTTGGTTCTACACCAACCATTGCTATTCAACCTTGAGCATGCAATCATCATGAACCTAGAGTGATGTTTCCAACCACTACACAACTCTCTCCTACTCTTAACTCCACAAAGAGCTCTAAGTTGACCATCATTTTCAATCAAACCATATTCAAGTGAGAACGTAAAGCTTAGGGATAGGAATTTTTTCCAGTTGAATGTTGTGTTGGATGATGGTGACTTAGGAAGGGAAGCTTCTCCACGCTTAGCCAATGTGAGATCCATTCCCTTGTGCTCTTCCTTTGCCACTTCCACCTCTTTGCAAGCTTCTTCAATTTCAATTCCTTGCTCACCAACTTCTTCTATACACCCCTCATTGCTCAAATCATGTGTCGAAGGTTGTGCACGGTCCTCCTTGTCATCCATTTCATAACACAATGAGGTAGGTTCATCAATTTCAAAAGACACATTGGTTGGTGTGGAATCATCTTCAATAATGGAGCTTGCTTCTTGCTCAACCTCTTCCTCTTGATAGCTTCCTTCCAATTCAATCTTTTCTTCATTTCTTACCAAGGGTATGGAAGGCGAGGTATCTTCTTCTTTACTCTCTATGTCAAGCCCAATGGGAGAGGATTCAATTGTACATAAGAATTCATCAATGATTGAATCCATATCTTGATCAACCTCTTCAAAGTTTTTCACCATGATATGCCTTGGAGGTTGTACACCCTCCTCAACATCAATATCAAGCTTCTTGAAAGAGTGTTTCTAATGCTACATTCCCATGGACTTCCAACATCTCCTAGGTTTTCAACCACTCATTCCTCTTCAATCATTTCTACACCCTCCTCTTGTTGCACTCCTTGCTTCAACTCCTCTTCTTCACCTTAAAGCTCCAAACTCACCTCCTCATTATGCTCCTTGATTGCTTCTCCACATTCAACAATGGGAGTGCCTTGATCGCGCAAGCTTAGGTAGGATGAATACATGTTGCTAACGGCTTCCGCCACGATAGCAATCTTGGTTTCTATCTCCTTGAACTCCTTTTTCGTCCCCTCTTGTTGCCTTTGGATATGAGAGTCAAGATCTCTTAGTTCTAGCATGACGGCTTCATGGGGGGCGATGGTGGAAGAGATGGTTCATTATTTGAGGGAAAGGCGTTGTAGTTGGAAGGTGGTTCATATTGGTAAGGGTATGGAGATGGTGTATATGGAGGTGGTTCTTGAGAGTAGTTATTTTGGAATTATTATGGCTCTATGTATGGTTCATATGGCTCATAAGGTGGTTGGTATGGTGGATAAGGATTAGGGTCATATGGAGGTGTTTGGTGGTATGGGACTTGTGAGTATGATAGTTCAAAACCATGTTGAGGGGGTGGTTCATAGGCATGTGGTGGTGGTCGTTGACAACCATAATAAGGGTCACCACATCCATCAGATTGATATATATTAGGAGTGGAATTATACCTATAAGAGACCGGAGGAGGTTGGTGCCAAGAAGGGTGATCATCCTTTGAGGCTCCCTCCACCTTTGATTGTTCCATCCTTGATGCATGTTATCATTGTAGATTCCATTCCCTACAATATAATTTGAGCCAAACTCATAGCCAAAGGGGTGAGAATTCATAATAGCAAATAAAAACAAAAGCTAGCAAAAATAAGCAACAAAGTCTTAAAGCTAACAAAAACTAACAAATAAGCAAAAGGCAAACGTATTCACAATATTCACAATATCCAATAATATAACACCATTGTAATTCCCCAACAACGGCGCCATTTTGATAGTAAGAAATTATTGTGTCGGTCTAGAATTTCTCTTATAGAAATAAGATCTTCGTTGTAAGCATAGCTCCAAACCAACAAACAATTCTCACATCAAAAATTTGGTTGTCACAAGTACAAACCCCAATAAAAATTAACCGAAGTATTTAAACCTCAGGTCATCTCACAAGGAATTGTAATGAAATGTTTAATTATTGGCTATGAAGACGCAAGGGGGTTTGATTTGGAATTTGACAAGAAAATATAAATGATGAGAAAGTAAAATAACAAGAACTAATAAAAAAATGGAAAGAACTCTTGGATAGACATAGGTAATTGAGATCACCATCCTTGTCAACAAACCATACATTGATAATTATGAGGGACCAACCCATTAAGTCTACTTCTAAAAGCTTTAAGTACGTTTAATGTCTACTCCTAAGCTTGAAGTACATCAAATAGGCTTGATCAACATCAACCATAAGTCCCAACCTAGCTATTAATTAGCTTAATAGTAGGTTAGTGTCAATGGACATCAAATTGACAACATAGGGTTCTCAAATCACAAATTCAATGAGACCCAATGACTCAAGGTCACTCAATTCCCTTAGCCTAGGCCAAGAGTAAGGAAAACTACTCAATAACTAGAGAAAGCATTTTATCAAACACCTAGTGTGCAATAAAAGTAAACATCACAAAATGCAAGAATTAGTGAAACCCATAACTATCATAAGCAAGAAATCAACAATAGCAATTAAGATGAACATAAAAAGGACATAGAAACATAAAATTACATTAGAAGAAATCAAGATCCAACAATGGTTCATCAACATAAAAGAGAGCAAAATAAGAAATTAACAAGGAAAACTAAGAAGATTAAGACAATAGAACACTAAAATATAAAGAGAATTAAAATCAAAACAAGAATTGAAAGATAAATTTGAGAGAGATTAACCTAACTTTACCCTAATTTCTATCCTAAATCTAGAGAGAGGAGAGAGCCTCTCTCTCTAGAATTCTACCCTAAAACATGATGAATACTCCACTATGACTACTTGGTTCATTCCCCCCTTCAATTCTTGGGTTCAATATCATCAGAAATGAGTTGGATTGGGCCCAAAATGCTTCAGAAATCGCTGGCCACGAGTTGCCTTTAGTGAGTCACATGCAACTTCCCACGTGTATGTGTGATGCATGCGTATGCATCCCTAAACGCCAGGCAACTATGGTAAATTTTATATCATTTTGAAGCCCTGGATGTTAGCTTTCTAACGCAACTAGAACCACCTCATTTGAACCTCTATTGCTTAAGTTATGATCGATTGAGTAGGAAGAGGTCAGGCTTGACAACTTTGCGATTCCTTCATTTCTTCATGTGTTCTCCCACTTTGCATGCTTTTTCTTCATTCCTTAAATCCAATCTTTGCCTTATAAAGCTGAAATCACTTAACAAACATATCAAGGCATCAAATGGAATTAAACTGAGTTAAATTTACCTATTTTAAGGCCTAAAAAGCATGTTTTCACACTTAAGCACAAATTTAGGGAGAATTACAAAACATGCTATTTCATTGAATTAATATGAGAAAAGTTAATAAAATCCCCCAAATTAAGCACAAGATAAACCACAAAATTGGGGTTTATCAGCAGTACAGACAAGTGTGCATACGCACAGGTTGGTGCGTACGCACAAGACCCTGAATTCAGTGATTGTGTGCGCATGCACAAGGGTGTGCGTACGCACACTGCCCTTTTTCTCCAAAAAAATTTTTTTCCAAATTCTAAGGTATTTAAGCCTTAGCACAATGAAAGTTCAACCCCAAACATCTAGAAATCCCTAAATTCATGATCTATACAAAAATTAACCTAACTAAGCTCAAAAGTAAACTAATTCTAAGCTAACCAAGACAAACAAAAGTGCAATTAAGGCAAATTATAAACAAAGAGAAGGGTTGGAAAGATGTCACCATGGTGGGATGGCTCCCATCTAGCACTTTGGTTTGTTGTTTTTAAGTTGGATATTTTGTGGAGCTCACATCAAGGAGGCTTGTGCTTCCATTCCTCCTTGATCCTCCACCCATTCTTGGTCTTCATTTGTCCCTCGGGGTCCCACACTTTATTTGTTGACACCCTTCCTTGTTGATCTTCAAGCTTCCAATGGGGTGACCAACTTCTTAAATTCTCACCAAGGTTCCAAATCCTCCTTTGAAAACTATTCAATTGTGCCTTGCACCACCCTTGGGACTCAAATCTTGAGGGTTCAACCCTAGATAGCCTTAGTCCACCATGCCATCGAACATGGATCTCTTTCTCACTTAGCACTCCACAAAGTACCCTAAGCTGACCATCTGTTTCCAATAAAGCATATTCATATGAGTTAATGAAGTTAAAGGATGATATTATTACCCATTTAAATGGTGTGTTGGATGGTTGCTTAGGAAGGGAGACTTCCAATAGCCTTGAAATTTCCACCTCCTTGCTCTCCTCTTTGATCACCTCCACCTCTTGTTCAATCCTCCCCAATTCTTCAACCACTTCTTCAACTTCAATAAGCTCAAATTCTTCCACTTGTGGCGAATCATGCTTCAACTCTTTATCTTCCACTTAAAGTTCCAAACCTTTCCTCACCCTGCACTCTTCAATTGAGGTTGATTCTTCACATTCATCCGCAAAATTTCTTTGGTTGTGGCATGATTGTGGCAAGTCTAAGTGGGCTAAGACTTCAGTCAAGGTAGCCATGATGGCTTGATGATGCTTGACCGATTCTTGTCGCTCATTATCATCCAAGGGAGGTTGAGGTAGAATAGAAGGCTCATCATATGGGAGGAAGTCTTCATAAATGGGGTTGGTTCATAAGGGTAAGGATATTGAGGTGGTGTATATGGAGGTAGTTGGTCAAGGTGATTATGGGAGTAGTGATGTTAGAGTGATGGAGGTTCATAAGGTGGATTGTGAGATGGATATGGAAGTGGATCCCAAGGAGGTATTTGGTGATGTAGTGAGGCTTGAGGGGGTTGTAGTTGAGGATAATGTTTAGGGTAGACTTCATAGAAATATGGTGGTTGGTATGCACTATAGGATGAAGTATGATCATGGTGGTATGGATTGGGAGGTTTTCATGAAGATTGACCATATAAGTGTGGCTCCTCCCTACAACATTGTAATAACCAAACTCCAAGCCAAGAGGGTGATAGCTCATAGATAAAAATAGAAAATAAGAACAAAAAACATCAATTAACAAAAGAAACAAAAATCCTAATTACTAACAAATGCAAACAAACAATCCAAAAAGTATCTATTCACACTATTCACATATTCACAACAACCAAAATATGACACTCATTGCACTAGTTCCTCGGCAACGGCGCCAAAAAATTGATGGTGTAGGATTTATGCCGGTTCAAAAATTTAGACAAAATAGAATTTCTTCGTTTGCAAGTATAGTCCAAACCGGCAATGGATCCTCAGATCAAAGTTTCAATTCAAATTAAAAATAATCGAGAGTAATTAAACCTCAGGTCGTTCTTCCTAGGAACTAGTGACCAAGAGCGCACAATTTTGGTTGTGAAAAGTAAGGGGTTTTCAATGATGAGGCAAACAATTAAAGGAATTAAAGAACACTCAAAATTGCAACTAATAAACTAATAAAGGAATAAAAGAACTATCTATGTAATATGGATAAGTAATGCTTTAAAGTGATTGAAAATTGGTTCAAAACATAAATGGAACCTTGACTTGGGATGAGTCATGGAATTCCTTCCTTGTCATAACCACAACAATGATAATTATAATAGATTAATCTCACCTAGTCAACCCTTAACATTAAAGAGTAAGTCAAGTGAGCATAATTGTTATTAATCCACAAATCCTAGCTAACTTACTAATGACCTTAGTAAAAAGCTAGCGTTAGTGGAAACAATAACAACTAACAACCCAAGAATTATCACTAAATGTCGGACGTTATGACTCTAGTATTCCATATACTCATTTCCCCAAGCCAATGGGTGGAAATCTACCCCATAATCAAAATTAGAATTTCATTAAACACATTGTGGGCATAATCATAAAACATGGCAAAATTGGAAAAATGATAAAAACTATGAACCACAAATGATCAAATCAACACTAATAACTGAAACAAATATATAATAACCACAAAGTATCAAATTCATTAACTAAAACTCAAAATTACAAAAGCAAATATGTATTGACAAGGTGACTTAAAATATAAGAGAGTGTAGAACAAGTAGTATAATAAAAGAGAAAATTAAGGAATACTTACAATGGAAATAAGCTAGAGACCAAGATCAAAATTGGAAAATTCAAACTTGTAGATAAACCCTAATTACATCCTAAGGAAAATTGAGAGAAAATCCTAAGCTACACTACCTAAAACTACCCTAAAAACTATCTAAGTGTATTGTATATTGTATGTTATGAGTATGTGTGTTGCTAGCCTCCTTATATGCTCCAAAGCCTTCATAAATGGACCAAAAAGCCTCCCAAATCGAGAGCCACATGACTTTTTAATGAAGTCACGCGCAGGCACTTGTGTGTATACACAGGTGTGTGCGTACGCACATATGCTGAATTTTCCTCTTGTGCGTACGGTGTGTAGGCACACTTGGCTGTGTGCTTCTCCTTTGTTTTCTTCATGTTTTCTCCCAATTGCATGCTTCTCTTCCACCCTTATCAAGCCATTCCAACCTGTTACACCTGAAATTACTCATCAAAAGCATCAAGACATCGAATGGAATGAAAGTGAAAAAAATTGATTAAAATAAGTAAAAATTAGTATGTTTTCACAATTAGGCATAATTTAGAGAGAAAACACAAAAGTATGCTATTTATATGAATAAATGTGGGTCTATATGATGAAATCCACTCAGTATAAAATAATACATTAGTAGTTTTAAAATCGTTTTTCAGTACATCAATAATCCATCATTCCACTCCGAGTCCTAGACTCGTCTCAACCATCTTCAATTTATAATTTCCATAACTCATTACCTCAATCGTCATTACAGTACTCCAGAAACCTAAGTCTCCGTCTTCTAGATTCATGTAAAATTCACCTAATTAAGTCATGGACAAATTCCCTATCCTCAAGCTTGAAAGATACCTGCCTACAACCTAACTTTTTCACAACTGTCTGATACAGAGTATGCACATGCAAATCGAAAGCTAATTCTGACATTTTCAACCCTAGTTCCTCAACCTTAGCAAATGCAATTAAAGAATATGAAGCCCCCGTATTATACAATGCAACCAACATTTTATCACCAAATAAACTGTTACCTCTCATCAAAAGATCCGCCTTAGCAGCATTATTGGCGTTCACAGCAAATACTCGCCCTTGGTGCTAATTCTGACCCGCATCCGGGTTCCTCTCACGAGTACAATCCTTCGTCATGTAACAGGAAATCCACAATTGAAGCAACCACCTATATCCAACTTGCACGAGTCATTCGGATGAAAACACCCACAACGCTCACAAGATAAATCCGGAAAAGCCTTACTCTGATTACCTCTCCCTTTGGCATGCTAGTACTGGTCATAGTTATTTCTCCTAAAGCCACCTTGACCTTGAGGTACATGTTCTCCTCCCTTGAAGTTCTGAGCTCTCGGTTGAAAGTACTTGCCACGTCCATGGTTAATGTTTCCTCCACGAGTGTCTCTTGATGATGCTACTTTCTTCGCACACTCCTGAACTACCCTCGCCTTGTTCAGAAGCTCGGAAAAGATCCGAATCTCCAAAGGAGCCACAACAGTCATGATATTGTCCCTCAAGCCCCTTGGTACTTAATACATTTCCACCTCTCATAGGACGCTGGGGCACTTTGACATACCCTAGAGAACCTACAGAGCTCCTCGAACCGACTAGTATAATCGGCCACAGACAGTGAGCCTTGCTTCAGCTGCATAAGCTCCAACTCCTTCGCTTCCCTTACAGATTCAGGAAAATATTTCTTGTAGAAAGCCATCTGGAATACATCCGAAGGAATGTCGGCATTCGAAAGCTGCAGTAAGCGGCATTCTCCTTGCCACCAATGCTCAGCCTTTCCTAAAAGTTGATATGCTGCAAACTCCACAAATTGGTTAGCCGGGACATGCTGAGCTTTGATAAACCACTATTTTATGATTTATCTTGTGCTTAACTGAATGATTTTTCTCAATTCTTCACCCACTTATTCATATAATTTGCATGGTTTTACAATTCCTTCCTTATTATGTGATACATATGAAAACATGTTTCCTAAGCCTTAAAAATGTTAATTTTAATTATCCTTTATTACCATTCGATGCCGTGATATGTGTGTTAAGTATTTTCAGGCTTCATAGGGCAGGAATGGCTTAGAGGACAGAAAGGAAACATGCAAAAATGGAAGGAATGCACAAAATGGAGTTTTGAAGAAAATGGCAACGACGTGCACGCATGAACGATGCGCACGCGTGCATAGCGCAAAGCACGAGCGACGCGTACGCGTGACTGACACGTACACGTGACAAGAAAAACTTCCAAATGACACGCACGCGTGACCTACGCAACGCGTGACAGACGCCACGGGCAGAAAATTGCAGAATTCGCCCCCAGCGATTTCTGGACCCTTTTTCGACCTGAATCAAGCCCAAAAACACAGAATAGAGGCTGGAGAATAGGGGAATCAATCATTCAAAAAAACATTCATTCATAATTCAGAATTATTTAGGTTTTAGATGTAGTTTTCTAGAGAGAGAGGCTCTCTCCTCTCTCTTAGGTTTTATGATTTAGGATTTCTCTTAGGTTAGGTTTACTCCTTCTTCATTCCAGGTTCAATGTTCCTTTAATTTAGTTTCTCTTCTACTTTTATTTATTCTATGGCTTTAGTTTGTTTATTTTCCCAATTTAATTTATGAACTCTTCATGTTAGATTTGATTTCTTTATTTAATGCAATTTGAGGTATTTCATATTTATGATTGCTTTCTTCTATTTATGATATAAATAATTTGGATTTTTCCCCTTTTGGCTTTGGTGGAGTAATTGGTGACACTTGAGTTGTCAAACTCAGCTATTGATTGAGAATTGGAATTTGCTAATTAGTTTGGATCCCTCTAAAGCTAGTCTTTCCTTAGGAGTTGACTAGGACTTGAGAATTCAAATTGATTAGTCCACTTGACTTTCGTTTATTTAGTAAGGGTTAACTAAGTGGGAGCAATAAACAATTCTCATCACAATTGATAAGGATAACTAGGATGGGATTTTTAGTTCTCATACCTTGCCAAAAGTTTTTATTGTTAGTTTGTTTCCATTGCCATTTACTATTGTTGCTTCTTATCTTAAAAAACCCAAAAATATACCTTTTTCCATAACCAATAATAAATCATACTTCCCTGCAATTCCTTGAGAGACGACCCGAGGTTTAAATACTTCGGTTATAAATTTTATTGGGTTTTGTTACTTGTGACAACCAAAACTTTTGTTCGAAAGGATTCTCTGTTGGTTTAGAAGCTATACTTTCAACGAGACTTTATTTGTGAAAATTATTTACTGGCAGAAAAATTCGTTCGTCAAGCTTTCAACACAAGCTCTATAGCTTAGAACTAATTATCCACTTTCGTAGGGTTAGTCGATCCTATGAAAGTGGGTGGATGAACCTTGAGAGACAAAGCCAAGGTCATCAGAGCACCTCCCAAATCATTACCGTCTCCTTCCCCATTTCCATTCCCGTTTCCATTACCATTTCTGTTTCCCGCCGGTTGACCCAACCTCTGTATGGCTTGCAAAGTCACAGCAGCATTCGCCTCCATGGTATTAGCCAAGTTGGCCATAACCGCCATGAATTCGGCATGGTTATCAGCCGGTCGGTCATTCTCAGTTCCTCCTCATGTACGAGTATGGCCTCATCCGCGAGTAGCTATTAGGGTTCTTGTCTACACCAAACAGTCGATATCAAGGTGATAAGTCTCAATATCAAAAGCATAGTGCTTCAATTATCCCAAAAAAGGCACTCACAAATAAGCATGCTATGCATATATCAAACAGATAACCTAAATAGCATAAAAAAAAAGACACAGAGTATACAATGAAGCACAATCGGTCCATCCCTCAAGCTCACGAGGACGAATCACTCTGATACCACTAAATGTAACACCGTAATTACCCTAATCCTTACCTCTATTCGTAAAGTAAATGTTAATCAAAGTTTACGACAATTCTAAGGCTTATACAATATCTATATATAGAAAGGAATAATAGTTCTAGAAGCTCGATAAAGAATTAAGCTCAGAAACAGAGTTTCAGAATCATAAACGTTCACATGAAGCTAAAGCATAAGGTACAAGGTATAGATACAAGAGAGTAGAACATATATAGATATAAGAGTATAATAATCATAAAGAACTAGTCGTGGCCTGCGAAGTTTAAGCCAACTAGTATATACAGACATACAGAGTTTTGAAAGTTAAAACAGCGTACACAAAATATCTCTCTCAAGTAAGCCTCCAAGGAAAATATAAATACAAAAGTGAGAGAACTAAACAAAATAACCAAAATGACAACAAAATGGAATAAGGTCCTCTGCTCTATCACCATCAAGAAACTCACCGAGGTGGGTTGCGACCTACATCTAAAAAACAACAACAAAGTGTGGAACGAGAACCGGAGGTTCTCAATATGGTAACAGTTCCCAGTAATGTAAGATATAAGATTCTAGGACGCCAGAGTGAAACTTAAAGTATAACTAAAACTTAAAACCATAACTTTAAAAACCATAATGAAAAATAAGGGTAATTTAGCTTAAGGAATTTCTAAACTAACAATTCTCCCCTATCCCACAGCCTTCGCCAGCCTAACCGCCATGCGATCCCATCACCACCGCCTTCCGAACCTCCTCAATCCCAGTAAAAAACACAAGTAATAACAATGCAAGTAAAACACAAGTATAGCATGTATATCACAAAGTTCAAGAAGCAATTAATCATGTAATACAATTAGGCAAGCAATTTAAGTCGGCAAAGCAAGCAAACAGATAGAAGATGCACATGATGAATGTCTGTCCTATTTGGCTGTGATATCACATTGTCAGTTCAACTGCCAACCCGACACATCTCCATGGAGATGTCACCTTTTGGTCTCAAAATAGGAACCCCCGAGATTTCTGCTCGAAACACGGTCCATGATATAGTGCCTGCACACTCTACTGATTCCAAAATGATGCGAGCAGGGTACTCTTGCCACGGACCTCACATCTCAACGTAAACGGGACTAACCACCGCACTTACACCACCGCCATGACCTCGACAAGCGGGATTAACCACCATCCTTGTCAGGCGAATAACGTCTCATCAATCTCAGTATGAAATAATACATCAGTGGTTTTAAAAATCATTTTTCAGTACATCAGTAATCCATCATTCCACTCTGAGTCCTAGACTCATCTCAACCATCTTCAATTTATAATTTCCGTAACTTATTACCTCAATCGTTATTACAATACTCCACCATCTCACCCAATAATTACTTCCTCTATACTCCAGAAACCTAAGCCTCTATCTTCTAGATTCATGTAAAATTCACCTATTTAAGTCACTAATTCTCCTCTATTAGTTATTAGGCCTAACTACAAGATATTACTCTTAAACTGCAATTTAAGGAAGTTTGGAAAGTTGGAGAACCTTTAAAAACAAAGAAAAATCATGTTTCAGCAAAACAGGGGTCTCGCGTACGCAAGCCCCTACCTCGCATGCGCATGCTGTTTAAAAAAGGGGTGGTCGCGTATGCAACCACCTGCTCGCGTACGCGAGTGTCCCAACCCGAAGGGATTGCTCGCATCGCGTGTTAAAGTTTGTGTACGCAAGGGCCAAAACTCTGATAGCTCACGTACACATACAGTGCCTCGCGTATGCGAGATTGGTCACGTCGCGTGCACCATGTCGCGTACGCAACCCTCACCAGACTCAGAAAAATTTCAATTTGCAGAATTCAGTTTTAGGCACCAAACTTCAAACAGTCATAACTTCCTCTACAGAAATCCATTTTCATCAAATTTTATATCAATGTAAAGATCTTTAAATAAACTTTTATTTAAGACAAATTTCAACAAATTTTAAAAATTGAGGCTCAAGTTATGATCCGTCAAAGTTCACCAAAAACTGGTTTTTACCAAAAGTTAACAAGGTTCTCAACTTCCACAATTCACAACCAAAACCAAATATCCTATAACCAAAACAGTTTCAATGGACCTAAATGATGTATACATACCTTCCAATGCAATCCACAACCTATTAACATGCAATTCTACCAATTTTATCCCAAAAATTCTCACTTACCTTCCTCAAATTCTCAATGATTACACTCAAGCATCATTCCTCCATTTCCAACATTTATCAATATCAATAATGCTCATAATTCATTATCAACACTCAAAAATCATTATTTTCAACCTCCATTTCAATAATCAACCACAACATCCAAGCTCAACATCATAATTCATCAAAACCAACAATACCATTATACATTATCAAATTCAACAATTTCCAATAATTAATTCAATCCTATCCTAAAGTGTCCAGAAATATTATATATTACATAGAGAAAACCAAAACCATACCTTGGCCGATTCTCAATATGTGCTATACACCAAATTGAATCCACACCAAGCTTCCACAAGCTTTCCAAACTCAAAAAAGCCACCAATCAACTCCAACAAGCATCAACAATCAATATTCCAAGCTAGACATACATAATTTATCATAGATCAATACCTAGGGTTCATCAAAATTCCAAATTCACAAGGTAAAGAGTTTCCTTACCTTTTCCGATGGTGTTTGGGGCACAAACCACCAATAGGCCAACCTTAATTACCACCTAATCAATCAAAACACAAAAATTCACTCAAAACTTAAGCCTAAAATTTCGAATTTCTTAGGGCAGTAAACTAGACAGAGATTTGCAAGAAGCTTACCAGAATACTTAGCTAGAAGTGACGGGCTTGACAAGAGCTTCGCGTAGCGCGAATCGGAGCACTGTAGATCGAGTTATGGCCAAAAGAGTGAGAAAGTGAATAGTGTTCTTCCTCTCTTCTCTCTCAACTCATGTAGATGGTATGTGTGGTGTTTGAGGATGAATGTGGCTGAAATGAGTTCATTAATGAACTTATATATGTTGGGCCTGGTTCAACCCGTTAGCGTTTTTGGCCCGTTTGGCCCAACTTTGGGCCAAACCTTTAAAATTAGTGTCTGATTTTCAATTCTAAATATTTTCCTAAGATTTTTTACTGTTTTTATAATTCTCGCACAGTACCGACATGCTGATGAGCGGATATTTTATACGCTTTTTGACATCATTTTCATATAGTTTTTAGTGTGTTTTATTTAGTTTTTGTTAAGTTTTTATAGGTTTTACTCTCAAAATCATATTTTTGGATTCTACTATGGGTTTTTATGTTTTTATACAATTTCAGGTATTTTCTGGTTGAAATGAGGAGCTGGAGCAGAAGTCTGATTTAGAGACAGAGAAAGCACTGCAGATGCTGTCCAAATCTAACCTGCCTACATTTGGAAGCACTTTTCTGGAGCTATAGAGGTTCAAATGGAGCGCTCTCATTGGATATGGAAAGCTTACTTCCAGAGCTTTCCAGCAATATAGAATAGTCCATACTTTACTTCGGATTAGAAGGCCCAAAACTGGCGTCCAACGCTAGCTTCCTGCCTCTTCCAGGCGTCCAGCACCCAAAGAGTAGAGCCCAGCGCCCAAAGAGTAGAGCCCAGCGTCCAAAGGTCCAGAGAGGACCACCTATCTGGCGTTCCACACCCAAGGAGCCTCATAGCACGTGGATCTCATCAAAACTCAGCCCAAACACTCACCAAGTGGGCCACAGAAGTAGATTTTAGCACTAAATAGATTGTTTGACCCTTTCTGTGTAATCCTTAGTCATTAACCTAGTATTCAAAGAACTTTTACACCTCTCACAAAGGAGGTCTGCCATATTTTCGTTTTCACCATTGTATTTTACTTTCAGTATGAGTTTCTAAACCTCCTAGGTTGAAGGGAGGAGCCCTGCTGAATCCTATGAATTAATAAAAGTATTATTGTTTCTCTTCTATCCGTGTTTGATTAATTCTAAGATGTATATTCGTTCTTCATCACTATGAATGCGTTAAACTGGCATAAGGTTATCACATTCTACATGGGTTCAGAGTGCGTCTTTCATCGGACAATGATGAACCTCCAGCTTGAATATACGTCTCTCAGACGGCTAATCCACGACTTCGTTGGGAACATCTCGAAACATCAGTTCAGCCGATTTTCGGGGAGATTAGGGTCTCTGTGGTAGAGGCTAGAACCAAAGGCGCAGTATTCCTCCGATCCAGAAGATTGGACCTTGTCTGTGGCGTTTCGAGTATGATCATCAAGGATAATGAACTGTACGAGTTTCACCCTCAATCAGAATGAATCTGCACTAAACATGGGGTTCAGATCTAAAGGAGTATTGGCAGCTGCTCAAACCAGTGTCAATCACATATAGCCTACCATTGAAGAAATCACTCACAAGCAAAGGAAACAGTACTACAAGAATTAATTCAGAAAGACTAAGCAACTACAATCCTTTACCTTATTCCTATCATTGATTCCCGTCTAATATACAAAGTATTTTCTACCCCTTCTGCGTTATTCCATTTATGGTTTAACCAAATTCAATCCAACAACCTTCTGATCTGCTTGACTAAGACCTGCAAGATAACTATAGCTTGCTTCAAACCACAATCCTCATGGGATCGATCCTAACTCACTCAGGTATTACTTGGACGATTCAGTACACTTGCTGGTACAGTTGTATGAAAGTGTGGGGATTCGTGCACTAAGTTTTTGGCGCCGTTGCCGGGGATTGTTGAGTTTGGACAAACTGACGGATTGTCTTGCTCCCTAGATCAGGTAATTTTTTTTTTAGTCTTTTAATTTTTGTTTTCTTCTTCCTTAATTTTTTGAAAATTTTTAAAACTTTTCCAAAAACCTTTTTTGAAAATTTTATTTTTTAAGATTCCTTAGATTTCTGATTGAGAGTCTTTGAGTGTGTTCTTATTTGAGTCTTTTATTTTTATTTTCTTCTTCTCTAAATTTTTGAAAATTTCAAAACTTTTTCAAAAATATTTTTTCTTTTCTTTGTTTAATTCATGTTCTTGGTTTGAGTCCTGCATGTTCATGCTTTTCAAGTACAAAATTTTTTAAACTCTTTCAAAAACCTTTTTCATATAGTTTATTTTTTGCATCCTCTGAGTTGTCTTTGAGTCTTTCTTTCAAAAAATTTTCAAAAATAATTTTTCTGTGTTTAAATCTTGTTTCAATTTTTAAGTTTGGTATTTTTCTGTTTATTTTCTTGTGTTTTTCGAAAATTTTGTTTTAGTTTTCTAAAAAATTTTAAGTTTGGTGTCCTTTTTATGTTCTTGTGTTCTTCGAGTCTTTAAATTTTGTTCTTGGTGTTCTAGTGAGTCTTCAGAGTATTATTGAGTCTTGTATGTGTCTTGATCTTAAAAGTTTTAAGTTTGGTGTCCCCTTGTATTTCCATCCAAGATTTTCAAAAAAATAGGGGTGCTAGATCTAAAAATTTTAAGCCTTGTATCTTTTTTGTGTTTTTCTCTTTCATCATAAATTCAAAAAAATAAAAAAATATCTTTTCTAACAAATTTTAACATAATTTTCAAATTTTTTAAAATAAAATTCAGATTTTGATTTTTAAAATTTTATCTTATCATATCTTAGTTGTCAAGTTTTCAAAAATCAAATTTTTTCAAAAATAAAAATCATATCTTTTTGAAAAAAATCTTATCTTTTTCGAAAATAATATCGTCTTCTCTCTCTCTCTTCTTTTTCAAAACCACCTAATTAACTCTCTTCTCTTCTTAAATTTCGAAAACTACTTCTCTTCTTTTCTCTCTTCTTTTTCAAAACTACTTAACTAACTCTCATCTGTCTTAATTTTCGAAAATTTCTTCTTCTCTTCCCTCCTCTATTTTCAAAAATTTAACAATTCAAATTCAAATCTTTTTAAATTAATTTAATTTAATTTTCAGAAATTAATAAATTAATTAATTAAATAAAAATAAAAATATTCTTATTTACTTTTTCTATTTATACTTCTCTTCTTCTCTTATCTTTATTATTCGAATTCTATCTCTTCCCCTTCTTCCATCTTCACTTTTCTCTCTTCTTTTATCTTCACATCTTACAGAGAGTCCTTTGTTCTTGAACATAGAACTCCCATTTGGCATCTATTTTGTCATCTTTCTTTACATCTAACTCTAAGGAGGAGCTTCTTGCCTATTAGCATAGAAAGTCTTCTTCTTTTCTTTCTTTTTCTTGTCTTCTTGTTTATTATTAGGAACAGGGATAAAGAACCCATCTTAACTCCTGATCCTGAACCTGAGAGGACTCTGAGGAGGCGTTTACAACAAGCTAAAGCACAATACTCCGGAAGAGACCTTTCAAAAAACTTTGAACAAGAAAAGGGGAGACATGGCCGAACCTGGAAGAGAGGTAAGAAAGGTGCTTGGTGGCTTCAATCTTGATTTCTATGGAGGAAATATCAATGTACCTCCTATCAGAGCAAAAAGCTTTGAGATCAACCCACAACATATTACATTAGTGTTGCAGAAGTTCCAATTTCACGGACATCCACAGGAAGACCCCAGTAAATTCATCACTGACTTCCTGTAGTTCTGTGACATTGCAGACACTAATGGAGTAGACCCTGAACTCTACAAGCTAAAACTATTCCAATTTGCTCTGAAAGATCGAGCAAAGGATTGGTGGGATATTGCACCCAGGGGAAGTATGAACACCTGGGATCAGATTATTAACAATTTCCTGAACAAGTTCTCTCCCTCACAGAGACTAGCAAAGCTAGTGACAGATGTCCAGACCTTTAGACAGAAAGAGAGTGAGTCTCTCCGTGATGCTTGGGAGAGGTACAAACTGATGTTCAGAAATTGCCCCCTCCCCCCCATGTGTTGTCTGGATGGGGCAAGACGATCATCTTCTATGAAGCTATCTCTGAGATGGCCAGAGAAACAATAGATCACTTTGCAGGTAGTTCTCTGGACCTAATAGAGACACATGAAAAGGCAGATAAGCTCATTGAGATAGCTGCCAATAACCAGCACTCATACTCCTGTGAGGAGACCCCATCTAGGACAGAAGTTCTAGACATGGAAACCTTAAAAGAAGATGAGACAGTAGTCTTCACCAGGGAAGCCAAACCTCAAGAGCATGCTACTGAGGGAATTAAAGCAAGCAAAGACCAAGAGGATCCTAAGACTTCCATTAAGCACGCCCTTACAGAAGAGAAGGAACCTCAAGTTGATTCCTCTCTGGGCATACAAGAGGAGTTTGTGATGATCACAAAGCTCCCTCTTGCAGAGATGAAAGAACCTCAAGAGCCACATTTCCTTGGCGTGCAGAAAGAACTGGCAGATGAGCAGTTAGCTCATTCCCCAGTAGCCCTTAAGGAACTGCAAGTTAATATCTCTTTTACAGAGGTATTTGAAAAGAAAGACCTAAGGGGAGATGAAATAGAGATACTTACTAAGAAGTACAGTATCCTAATTCAGCCTGAGCTGCCAGGAAAGATCATTTTTGACAAAGCTCTGTATGATCTTGGCTTAAGTTTAAATCCGATACCTTCCACTGAGGCAGAGACTGAGTCTGGAGAGACTGGGAAGGCATTGAATGCCAATGAGGAAGTCCTCACTGGGCGTTCAACGCCCATACACCCAGGTAAGCTGGCATTGAACGCCAGCAAGGACACCCTTGCTAGGCATCCAACGCCCAGAATGCTAGAGGGACTGGCGTTTGGACAACAAGGGCATTCAACACCCAATAAGCTAACAGAGCTAGCATTGAACGCCAGTGAGAGCACACCCCTTGAGAGCTTAAAGCCCACTCAAGAACCCTCTATCTCAGAACCAAAGGAAACCATAAAGACCATTGAGGTTCCTTTGAATGCACTTCTAAAGTGTATGAGTTCTGATGACTACTCATCCTCAAGTGAGGATGAAGACACTAGGGAAGAGCAAGTTGCTCGGCACCTAGGAGCTCTCATGAAGCTGGATGCCAAACTATTTGGTACAAAGCCTTTGGAGGAAGAACCTCCATTGCTTTCCAAAAACCTCAATGCTTTGGTTCAGCAAGAGCTACCTCAAAAGCTTCCAGACCCTGGACGCTTTCTAATTCCTTGTACCATAGGCACCATGACCTTTGAGAAGGCTCTGTGTGACCTAGGGTGAAGTATAGTAATGGAGAAGCTAGGAATCCAAAAGGGAATAAGGATTAGCTTGCATAAGGATTGGATGGTATTCAAGGTCCTTGACCCTCCATTACCCCCTGACAAGGGAGGCACTTGCATAAAGGATTCAACATCCAAGCCTCCTCCCTTGGATGGAACTCACTCAATCCTTCCTAAGACCAAACGTAAGTTTGATGTTGGATGTACACTATCCACAAAGGAGGAAGGCTCCAAAAGGAAGATACCTAGGGGCTAAAAAAATAAGAATATCCCTATTGAGAGCTTTTCACCATAGAAGATGGTGGTATTCACTCATCTTATCATGGTATTCACCATGGAAGAGGAAAATGACAAAAAGGGACACCAGCATACTGCTGTAAGCCCAACCCTACCTTAGGCAGTGAACAAAATCCTGTCTCTTGAGCATATTACGCTATTCCATGAGAGCACAGGAAGGAAGCTCCCAGTAAGGAGTGAGGATTTATTCTTCTATGACTATCTTCCTCCTTGAAAGGAGTTGTCCTTCAAGCTAATGACATTAAAGAAGCGCTTGTTGGGAGGCAACCTAACCTTACTCAACCATGTTTATTTTCTTTCATTTTGTTTCTCTTTCAGTTGTTAGAGTCATGATCATATGCACCAGTCAAGAGACGAAATTCACAGCAGTAAAAATAGAACACTCCGGAAAGAGTGTTAAAGTTGAACGCCAGCCAGGGTATCCCTGCTGGACGTTCAACACCCCAAGAGGGGAGCATTGCTGGCGTTGAACACCAGCCAGGGAGCAGCCTCTGGACGTTCAAATGCCAGTGTAGAGAAATAAGAAATCTGGATTCTCTAGCCTCTCAGGACCAATAGGTCCCATAGAAGCTCCATCTACCCCACCTTCTTCTTCCTTATTGATCATATTTGCTTGAGGACGAGCAAAACTCTTAAGTTTGGTGTTGCAAAAGCTTTGTTTTGTGACTTCTACCACTCTTAAGTATAAAAGAAGATGAGGGAGCAAATTAGAGAGCATGCACATGAACCTGTGCAGCCACTTCAACAAAGACAAAGGAGTGACATAGAAGAGATCAAGCACTACATTGGATCCTCAAGGAGGAGTACTAGCCACCATTCATTTAGGTGGATTCGTTCTCTTTACACCCCTTTCGTATTATTTTTCTATATTCTATCTGTTTATTTTCTGTTCTCTTGTTCTAGTTGCATGATCATTTGCATTGATGTCTTTAAGTTGTAAAATGTTCCATATATCTCTCACATTGCTTAAATGAAAATTTTTATTGAAAAGAATTGAGAGATACATGAATTTCAAGTCTAAAATAAGATTAGTTTAATTAGTTTGATGTGGTGTCATCTGCTTTTATTTTCTGAATGTATGAAATAAACAGTGCATATTTGAAGTTGAAATTTATGAACGTTGGCTCTTGAAAGAATAAGGAAAAAGGAAAAGTATTATTGGTGATCTGAAAACCCATAAATTGATTCTTGAAGTAAGAAAAAGCAGCCAAAAGAAAAAAAAAATCTTGCATGCGGAAAAAAAAACAAGCAGAAAAAGCCAATAGCCCTTAAAACCAAAAGGCAAGGGTAAAAGGGCCCAAGGCTTTGAGCATCAGTGGTTAGGAGGGCCCAAAGGAATAAAATCCTGGCCTAAGCAGCTCAACCAAGCTGTCCCTAACCATGTGCTTGTGGCATGAAGGTGTCAAGTGAAAAGCTTGAGATTGAGCGGTTAAAGTCGTAGTCCAAAGTAAAAAGAGTGTACTTATCTAGACACCTATATCTGGGAACTCTAGCAAAGCTGAGTCACAATCTAAAAAGGTTCCCCAATTAAAGTGTTTGTGGCATGAATGTATCCGGTGGTAATACTGGAAAACAGAGTGCTTAGCGTCACGGCCAAGACTCAGAAAGCTGTGTTCAAGAATCAAAATAAGCTTAACTAGGAGAGTCAATAATATCATTTGGATTCTAAGTTCCTAAGGATGCCAACGTCTCTGAGTTTTAATGGATAATGAGATGCCAAAACTATTCAGAAGCAAAAAGCTACTAAGTCCCGCTCATCTGATTTTAACTAAGCTTCATTTGAAACTTAGAAATTTATTATATCTTCATTTTATTTATCCTACTGTGTTTTTTTACTTGCTTAGGGACAAGCAACGGTTTAAGTTTGGTGTTGTGATAAGAAGATATTTTATACGCTTTTTGACATCAATTTCATATAGTTTTTAGTGTGTTTTATTTAAAGTTTTTGTTAAGTTTTTATAGGTTTTAGTCTCAAAATCACATTTTTTTATTCTATTATGGGTTTTTGTATTTTTATACGATTTCAGAAAAGCTAAAATTGAGGAGTTGGAGCAAAAGTCTGATTTAGAGACAGAGAAAGCACTGCAGATGCTGTCCAAATCTGACCTGCCTGCATTCGGAAGAGCTTTTCTGGAGCTATAGAGGTCCAAATGAAGCGCTCTCAATGGATATGGAAATCTGACTTCCAGAACTTTCCAGCAATATATAATAGTCCATACTTTGCTTCGGATTAGAAAGCCCAAAACTGGCGTCCAACGCCAGCTTCCTGCCCCTTCTAGGCGTCCAGCGCCCAAAGAGCAGAGCCCAACGTCCAAAGGCCCAGAGAGGACCCTCTAGCTGGTGTTCCACGCCCAAGGAGCCTCATAGCACGTGGATCTCATCAAAACTCAGCCCAACCACTCACCAAGTGGGTCCCATAAGTGGATTTTAGTACTAAATAGACTGTTTGACCCTTTCTGTGTAATCCTTAGTCATTAACCTAGTATTTAAAGAACTTTTACACCTCTCACAAAGGAGGTCTGCCATATTTTCGTTTTCACCATTGTATTTTATTTTCAGTATGAGTTTCTAAACCTCCTAGGTTAAGGGGAGGAGCCTTGCTGAATCCTATGAATTAATAAAAGTATTACTGTTTCTTTTCTATCTGTGTTTGATTAATTCTAAGATGTATATTCGTTCTTCATCACTATGAATGCGTTGAACTGGCATAAGGTTATCACATTCTATATGGGTTCAGAGTGCGTCTTTCATCGGACAATGATGAACCGCCAGCTTGAATATACGTCTCTCAGACGGCTGATCCACGACTTCGTTGGGGACTTCTTGAAACATCAGTTCAGCCGATTTCCGGGGAGATTAGGGTCTTTGTGGTAGAGGCTAGAACCAAAGGCGCAGCATTCCTCCGATCCGGAAAATTCGACCTTGTTTGTGGCGTTTCGAGTAAGATCATCAAGGAGAAAGAACTATACAAGCTTCACCCTCAATCAGAATGGATTCGCACTAAACCTGGGGTTCAGATCTAGAGGAGTATTGGCAGCTGCTCAAACCAGTGTCAATCACATACAGCCTGCCATTGATGAAATCACTCACAAGCAAAGAAAACAGTACTACCAGAATTAATTCAGAAATACTAAGTAACTCCAATCCTTTACCTTATCCCTATCACTGATTTCCTTCTAATATATAAAGTATTTTCTACCCCTTCTACTTTATTCCTTTTATGGTTTAACCAAATTCAATCCAACAACCTTTTGATCTGCCTGACTAAAACCTGCAAGATAATCATAGCTTGCTTCAAACCACAATCCTCGTGGGATGGACCCTGACTCGCTCAAGTATTACTTGGACGACCCAGTGCACTTGCTGATACAGCTGTACGAAAGTGTAGGGATTCGTAAACCACATACTCAAGCCGGTACCGCCGGTTAATTTACCGGTTCATATTTTTATGCTGTTTTTCGCAGAAAATTACATTTTTCAATTCAAAAAAATCTGCTGAGTCCAAATATCCTATTTAAATTTTCTAATTCACATTCTAAATTTTTGAACCTAATTCGGGCCATTTAATTTAATTAATTAAGCAGTTAATTAGTCACAATTTTAAAAGAGTTTACAAAATGCGCTTATTGTTGTTTGTATTTATTAAAAGTTATTTATAATTTAATTTATCAAATATATATTATAATTTTTAAAAAATTATTTTTTAAAAATTAATTTTTATAAATTACTTTTTAAAAGTAAAAGCTAAAATCGAAACAGGTTGGCAGTAGGGAAGTGTGACGCGTATTGATGCAATAGGAGGAGACATTTATTGAGTGGAAGCAGTAGTGGGCAGCAATTGGTCGAAGTGTCATCAGGTAATTAGGTGAGGAAGTCTTTTTAACCTGAGTGATTATAATCTTTTTTTTAATTTTTAAAAGAATTGGGTTTGTCTTTTGTTGCAGTCGGACTTTTTCTGTTAGATTGATAGGTGGATTGGGCTAGTATTATGAAAATTTGATCCAAAAATTTTGAAAATAATAATAATAATAATATTTGTTTACTATTTTTGTCTAATATAAAAATATTAAATTAGAAACTAATAAAACATAAACAATAATAAATTACATAGATTAAAAAATACCTAATTCTCATGAGTCCAATATGTTTACTTTGAATCGAAATAATATTTTGAATGAATGGTGAAAATTGAAATCGAACGCATGATATTGTGCTAAGCAGTGAGGGTCTTAAATCGGTAGATCTATTTTAACACTTAATCATTATCAACTTCTGAACTTCATACATTGATAACAACCTTAATTATTACCAACTTTTGTTAACACCTAAACCCTCGGAACTTTAAATACCCAATAACTACTAATTACATGCACTTCCACTCAATGTCTCAACCAACTCCTATTTAAAAAGAGTGTTAGATGACGAGCAGATTTTGTGATTTATAGCTATTAATTAGTTATTATTAGTATTTTTAATAATATAAAATTACTTACTTTAATAAAAATGTTGGCCAAATTTTAATAAAAGAGATGACTTTCTAAACTTTTTCTTAACGCATTTCCATACAAATTAGACTAAACATGCATGTGTATCTAATGTGCATGTTCTCCATACCTTATCGATTTATCAATTGTCCTACCTGAAATTCTAAAATGATCTTACATTGCAACAATAATATTCGACCTCGTCTATGATCACAACTTGTCGCCCGCAAGGTTGTTTTTTCTTTTTTAACCAAACAGTGGCTCGAGTATTGATTATAATCACTCTCACCAAATAAATTTTTTTATTTAACATAGCATTAATAAAAGTTTTAATACTATTAATATATTTTTAATAGTATTCATGTCAATACTTAAGTTACTTCCAATGTAAATTATTTTTTTCTTCTGACTCCTAAGTCCTTCCAGGTTTCTACTATATATAAGAAAAAAAAAATTCCTTTTTCCATATTACATGGTCCAATTAATTATGCCTAATATCAATATGCCAGTTTTATCTCTCTCAAACTTAACATTTTCAAAAACAAGAACCGTTCTTCCACCATTAGGCCCTACATAATACAAAAATAACCCTTCAAAAAACCTAAGCATACCATTAAAACCAAAAATATCCATGACTTACAAAAAAAAAAAACCAATCCAAAAATATAACCATCATTAATATAAGCTTATCCATACCTGATTATCCTAACTCACCTAAATCCCCTTCTACAACTATTGTCTACATGTGTACTCTCATCATCAACATGTGTCCATTAGGTGATGCCGCTAGCGCAGTCCATCACCTGCTGAAATATAAGGACTTTAGCATGGTAGCAAGTTGCCTCACCAAGACACCAACCCTCCTCATTCATCTCGGTCGCCTCGCCGCTGTCGCTCACGGAGCTCACGTTGGCGTCGCTCCCACTTCTCGCGTCACTATCCTTGCCGACTTGCCTCTCCGATCTGCGGTCTCTGTTCTGTGCTCACCATGTCGTCCCTTCTTCCTCCGTCGTCGTCTCTCTGGTGACTGGTAAACGCTGTATATGAATTTCTTGTATCTATGAGATCTGAGAGAATCTGTAGGTTCAAAGTATTTAGCCTTTATAGAATAAATTTTTCATGTATGCTGTGTGAAGTGCTTTGAATAAATGATAGTGTAAACAACCTTGGATTACTATTGAGTACTTCAATTGCATATTCTATGGTTTTAGTTTGCTGCTTCTTTTTTTGTGCGGGATAGTATAAATATGTTCTATTCCTGCTGTATTATTCTCTTTGAAGCAGAATGGATCCAGAATAGATCCTTTTATATGTTGTTTTACATTTTATAAAGGCTATATTTTGCTGTCATTTGAGCCTTTTTTATGTGCCCAATGATGAATGCTTATTGTAAGTTTGTAACCAAAGAACTTCAGATATTTCTAATATAAATATTGGAAAAGCTTGATCTATTTAATTTGTGGTTGGTTAATCACTAACCATAGCTTTATAAAACTTCATGCCTTTAATTCTCATCTTGTACTACTATTTCAAAGTTTGTATACAAACAGATGCAATTTATTCACTTTTGTGATCTTGAAAACTCTTCTTTAGTTTGTGTATCTCAATGGCTATCTGAATATTGTACTTGTAATTGAACCACTTTTTGTCATGATTCTTGGGACTACAACAACTTTTAATTTATGAGGAGTTTCTCTTCTGAAATTTTAATTTATGTATTATTCTATTTAAATCCTACTCAATTTCAATTAATATAATTTTATTGAAGAGATTGGATAAACTTAAAACAAAATTGTCAGATTATGTTGCTTTTTTCATTCTTTAATATTCGTATTGCATATCACTCACTTAATTATAGTGCTAAGCTTCCAGTTTTGTTTCTCTGTCCCTCAAGATACATGTTATGGCTCTTCTCCTTCATTCTTTGCATGAAGAATCTTGTATGCTTAATTGAAATGAGCTGATTTTATGATATCATGGATGTATTTTTATGTTATTTATTAAAGAATGAAATTAATATAACAAACAAAAATTGAGATTATGTTGCTTTTTTCATTTACTGGCTTTGCTAACTGATTAGACCGCAATTAATATAACTAACATTCATGTCATGCATTTTGGTTGCTTTCAAAAAAATATGTTACCCTTTCACCTCAGCTATAGGTTACTATGTTTCAAAGAATTTTGTGCTCCTTATTGAAATAAAAGCATGTTCTGGTTGGAGTTCATTCAATTGTAGTAGGCAAACTTGTTTTAATAGACAAGCATATTTATTAGAGAAAAAGAAGCACACGCTATATATGCTAACCTAATTTTGAAAATTGATGCATGCTGCATGGTCAAATTGCCTTTAGTTTGTTTGCATTTCATGTGAAAATTTTATAAAGCTATATCTTCTTCATTCAACTATTTTGCTTTAAGGAAAAAAAAAACATTTTGCTTTGGTTCTGTTTGTGATTGCCTGCTGCATAGTTCAATGACTATGTCAGGTGGTTTATGTGGCTTATTATGATTTTTAGTGTACTTCAATTTGTGTTTACTTATTATAGTGGCTTAAACTTTCAATCATTTTACTTCAATTAATCTTCATTTATTTTAGTTTTTTATATAGTACCAATGAATTTTCTAATTGTTACATCTTTTGATTTTCAGGTTTAAATCTTGATTTGCAAACTTTTAATGATGATGAAGATGTTGAAAGTGATCAAGAATAAGGGTTGAAGATTTCTTTATATCTAATATTGTAATTTCTTTATTATGGACTTATGGTTTTAAATTTGTAGTGATCAAACACTTCTTTTTTTTTTTTAATTTCAAATTATTTGAGCTAATGACATTGTATGAATTTTATGTTTTTATTTTAATTTATTTATGAATTTTAAATTTTTGTCTTAATTTAGATATAAATATATAAAAATTAAAATATTTAATTTTTATAGGGGCGGATCAGGGTGGGGCGGATACCCGTAGGGACGGATTTGGGTACTGTAATTTACTATCCGCAGGTTGTGACGGGACAGATAGTACTTGAGTTACGGGACGGCGGGACGGGATCGGATAGGGTAAAAACCCACCCCTACCTGTCCCATTGCTACTCCTAGTAGCAACTACCATAGATTGAATGTTTAGGATAATGGTTTGATATTAAAACTAGTTAAGATTATAGTTAATTTATAATTTGGTATAGTAGTATTTCACTCAACCACAGATTTTCCCAAATTTTTCTTGTATTTTATATTTTTTTGAACAAATTCTCGTATTTTATGACTTTAATACACAACAAGTATTTAGAGTGGAAAAAAATAAAAAAAAATAATAACCATTAATTAATTACTCTACCCATTGATTTGCATAAAGTGTTTTACGAATGTAGAAATTAAGATGTTGTCAAATATAAAATTTGAGTTATTCCAAAATTGATCTTTTTCAATTAAGGGAGAATAACGTATTATGACTTGTGAAAGTATGGCTAATTCGTCTCGAAAGTAAAAGGTGAAGCCTATGTTAAAATTTAAAAGGAAAATCAATAAAAAATTCAAAGTAACAGAAAATTTATAACAGAGACAACTTTTTATTTGTTAAACAAATTTTTTTCATATAAAAATAGCTATTTAATTAATTAATAGTATAATAAATCTCTAAAAATAGCTAGCACCAATTACAATCCTAAACTTAGTCCTAAATTATGTTCTTAATACAACATGAACCTAACCATACATAGTAACATAATATTAATAAAAGATGTTTTTAGAAATATATTAAAATTAAATAAAATTAACAACACTAACTTAGAAGTTGAGGGTTCTAACAATGTGCTACATGATGTTTAACTTATTAATATTTTTTGAATATACATCTGAATTTGTCATAATCTCTAAATCATTCACCAATCATAAAAAAAAAAAAAAAAAAAGCTTAAGAAAGATCTAAGGAGAAAATAATCAAATATAAAATGAGGCACTACCAACAAATCATATATATAGATGCAATGCAGATCATTGTTTCATTTATATTGTAAATAAAATACATTATATAACATAATATATGTACACCTGAAATACGCTTATATTAATTGTATCATATCTCATTTATAAACGATACAAGATACGTATTTAATTAACTTATTTATACAGTAAAAAAAATAAATAATAAAATATAAGAAGGTTTTCACATACACCACTATACTTTTTTAATGAATTGGTATTTCATTACTTTTTAATATTAAAATATATAATAAAATATTTAGAAGGATAAGATTGAATAGAAAATATATTAAGTGATTTTTTTTTTGAATACCATAAAGAAGAGAGAAGTTATTCCCTTAGCCCACAGAAGGAGGGACAAAATTACAGTCTTGCACTTTTGTGTGATGTTGTTTCTGAAATAGCCTAGCAGTAGAAACAATACAAATATCTAACACAAGAATAATATAGAAGTACTCACAACCTAATATGGCAGCAACTATAACAAGTAAATAGTAAGTAAAGCAATAACAAGAACACACTGAAATTTTAACGTGGAAAATCCTCTCAATGTGACCACGGGTCATCCAGACCAATAAAATAACTCCACTATAATCAAATGAGGCATAAGAGAGTCTCAAACAAAGCATAAAAATGTGCATATAACCAGCCAAAACATCAAATCACCAAAGCTTTCAAATGAAAAGCAAGAAGATGAAATATACCCAAAAAATAGAGTTTCTATCGAAGCCAATTTCTCCCTTTTTAGACGTCCAATTAAAATCTCCAACATTCAGAATAAAGAAAGAGATGTGAAGAATCTACAGTCCAAATTTCACGTCGATCCAACGGTGAAAGAATGAGAAATTGCCGTTCAAAGATTGCTGCTCTGTGTAAAAACGGGAAACCTAATTTTTCTCTTGCGAAGTCAATTTCTCCCACTAAAAACCACCAATAAACATCTCCATCGACCAGAAAGAAGAAAAATATGATAGGAACACGCAGTTAAAATTTTAAGCCGATCCAACGGTGAACAAATGCGATACTGCCATTTGAAATTTACTGCTTTGCATAAAAACGGGAATTCTGTTTTTCCCTCTTCTCTCTCACTTGGTGGCTATTCTCTCTACCTCACAATGACCCCAAAATCTGATTAGGGTTGTGGCACAATGGGGTGCAAAGAGACACCCTCAAAATGTTGGGCTTGGACCTCACAAAGGAGAGAAAAACCCCAACAAATCTCCCCCTTCTCGACTAGGTGGAGGCCCTCGCCATTCCGGCGATCAAACAACATGTTTCAAACTTTTCTCATGACAATGCTTTTGTCATCATATTAGGACCATTGTCATCAGTGTGAACTTTCTCAAGTTCTAATAACTTGGAATCTAACACATCCCGTATCCAGTGATACCTAACATCAATATGTTTAGATCTTGCATGAAAAGTAGAATTCTTGGCAAGATGAATATCACTTTGGCTATCACACAACAACACATAACGATCTTGTTTGAAACCAAGTGCTGCAAGAAACTTCTTCATCCACAACAACTCTTTACATACTTCAGTTGCTGCAATAAACTCTGCCTCTGTGGTAGAAAGTGTAACACACTTTTGTAGCCTTGATTGCCATGAAATAGCTCCCCCTGCAAACTTGACCAAAAAACCTGAAGTAGACTTTCGAGAATCAATATCTCCTGCCATGTCTGCATCAGTAAAGCCAACTAGCAAAGGTTTCTCACCACCAAAACTCAAACTCAAGTTAGTTGTACCTTTGAGATATCTCATAATCCATTTAACAACATTCCAATATTCTTTACTTGGATTAGAGAGAAAACGAATCACAGTACCAATCGCATGAGCAATGTCTGGTCTAGTACACACCATAGCATACATCAAGCTTCCAACAACTGGGGCATAAGGAATTTCATCCATTGCTTATTTCTCCTCATCAGTGGTTGGACACTGCTTGGTACTCAACTTAAAATGAGGAGCAAAAGAACTAGCAATACATTTGGCATCATTCATGCCAAATCTTTGAAGCACCTTCTTTATGTACTTCTCCTGTGACAAATAAAGCTTCTTGGAATCTATATAACGAGTAATAGTCATGCCCAAAATTTATTTGGCAGGACCCAAGTCCTTCATAGCAAAGAACTTGCTCAACTGTTTCTTCAACTCATTAATCCTCAAAGTATTCTTGCCCACAATCAAAATATCATCCACATAAAGCAAAAGAATGATAAAATCATCATCAGAAAATTTTTGCACAAATACACAATGATCTGAAGTTGTCTTACGGTAACTGTTCATACCCTGGGTCGAACTGTCCGACCCGAGATGTTTAGCGACAAGGCGACCGACCTCTTTAGGTCAGACTATCCGACTTCTTCTCAAAGAGCTCGGCCAAATTGCCAGGAAAGCCCAATAAAGGGCCCAAATAGAGGAACACGACCCAAATCTGAAGGCAGCCCGAGCCTACAGAGATAAGGGCGGTTCCCTTGAAGATAAGATGACCTCACTCAAAGATAAGATAAGATAAGATAAGATAAGATAACTAACTTATCTTATCTAAAAAGGTCACTCCACACCATTATAAATACACTGGAACACCCAGGTATAACTCATACTCTGATTCTACTAAAAAACCAACTTAATACCCTTGCTAACTTAAGCATCGGAGTCCCTTACAGGTACCACTACCCTCCAGTGACAAAGGATCAGCAGTGCAGCCAGTCCAGTAAGTCGAGCACGACAGCTCCAGCTACCATCCACCAGCCGAACACGTCAGCTCCGAGCAGCACAGAAGATCTTGTCCGAGATCGACCTACAGTTTCAGGTAACCCTCGGAATATTGGCGCCGTTGCCGAGGAATCTGGAAGTCATCCCACCACCATGGCGGATGACCATGACAACGACCACGATTCGGATCTAGAAGATAGAACGCCGCATAAGAACGTAGACACTACACCAAAAGATACCCCTCAACCTAAGAAAAACAACGATTCACCAAATGTGGGACCCGTGGAGGCACTTCAAGATCGCTTAAAGCAACTCGAAAAAGAGGTGGAGCATCAACGAGAAGCTGAGAGAGACCTACAATGGGAAGTTAGGCGACACCGCGAGTTAGAGGACAAATTCCTAAAACTCGAAGCAGATCTCAAGGCCAAAAATACTCGATCCAAGCACGAAGACGACTCCCGTAAGGACCAAGATCCATTCACCAAAGAGATCATGAGGACCAAAATCCCAAAAGATTTCAAACTTCCCGACATGACTTTATACGATGGCACAGCAGATCCCAGCCATAATCTCAGTAATTTCAGAAGTAGAATGTACCTCACCGATGCCTCAGATGCGGTCCGCTGCAAAGCCTTCCCGACTACTTTAACAAAAATAGCAATTAAATGGTTCGACAATCTGCCCCCTAGGTCCATCTCAAGCTTCGACGACTTAACCAAGAAGTTTCTGGCCAGATTCTCCATCCAAAAAGACAAAGCTAAGCACGCCCCAAGTCTTTTAGGAATCAAGCAAGGAGATCGGAAAAGTCTCTGCAACTACATGGAAAGATTCAACAAAGCATGTCTCGACATACAAAGTCTACCAACAGAGGCCGCCATTATGGGTCTCATCAATGGCCTGCGAGAGGGACCTTTTAGTCAATCTATATCGAAAAAACATCCCACATCTCTGAATGAAGTGCAAGAATGAGCAGAGAAGTACATTAACATGGAGGAAAACTCTCGACTAGGAGAGACCTCAAAATCCGGATTCTCCTACTCCTCCCGAGATAAGGATAAAGAGTCCAAAAAGAAAGAAGATCAACATGGGAAAAAAATAAAAAATACCACAATTACACCCTCTTCGCGTGTCCCTTGTGGATATCTACAGAGAAGTTTGCCATACTGAAAAAATACCCCCAGCTCGACCACTCAAAAGCAAGAAAGGGGGAGGAAATCAGACTGAATATTGTGAATACCATCGAATCCGTGGACATTCCACCAACGAATGTTTTGACTTAAAAAATGTCATAGAAAAACTAGTAAGAGAAGGGAAATTAGATCGGTACCTAGCCGACCGAGTCGATGAGCAAAGAAAAAGAAAAAGGGACGGTCTCCAACAACCCGAGTAGAAAAGCAAACTCTCTCTTCAGAAGTAGGAGATACAAGCTCATAATTCTTTTCATCATTACTATTACTACAAACCCTGTGAAACTTCCTAAGCTGCTCACAAAATTCAGAATCAACCAGCGAAATACACAGAAGAACCATAGGATCCACCCAGTCGGCCATGCCATCAGGGACTTGGGAGGATGTCTCGACAATATTTTTACGAGAAGACATGAGGTCAACTAGTCCTACAAACAAGAAAAGAAAATGGATTACTAAAAAACATCTCAGACGAAATCAGAACAGCTCGGACAAGTATGACACAGAGCAATACAAGCAACAAAAGGAAACCCCAGGACCCACACTAAAGATCCAGGGGCATCCTTTGGAGGCAAGTTATGGAACAAGGACTCAGGGAAACCTATAAGTCTACATCTCTACACGTCCTAACAGGAAGATAACACTCTAAGAAGAAAGCCACGAGCTACAAATCAAATAAAGTTATCAAAATAACTACCTCCCAAATTCACAGTCGCAGACGGAACTACCAAGCAACAAAAGTATCAAGAAGAAGTCATCAAAGATGCCACCTTTTTTAGAAAATAAACACCCAAACAAACAAACGACACGGAGAAAATCAAAATGAGCCACTAGAAAAAATTGTTACTTTCTACAAAGGTTCATCAGTAAAATCATCAACATAGCGAAAGTCATCAAAAGGAGCAACCTTTTGGGTAAAGCAAACAGGTTCATAAAAACCAAAAAAATATGCAGCACAGCGACAAGCAAGCACGACGACGCAAAAAGGTTCAAGCTTTCCAAACATGCATTCAAGCAAAACCAAAACTTTACCAAGAACTGAAGGCAAAGCAAAAGAAGTAAAAAAGCAGAAAGGAGAACCAACCTGGAAAAAGGAGAAAGCTTCGAAGGAAATCGAGGATGGGAAGATAGAATCCGGAATCGCCTTTCAAAACAAAGAAAGCACCAACAATCACCAAGCGACGTCATAGGGAGAAACGCGAAAATGCAAATTTCAGACGAAAACAGAAAGTGAGAAAGAAAAGAGGGAAGTTACAGCAAAGAAACAGAGAAGAGAAACCATTTTTGTGAAAAGTTTAAAATGAACAAAGAAACGGAGCATTAAAAGAATTAATGAGGTTATTAAACCCTCGCGCATTTCCAAAGCAAGGAGACGCGCGTTTTCAAAAGAATAAAATTCAAAAGAAAACGTTCCGCATTCAAAGGAGAACTCTACAAAGAAAAAGTCGACAAAATGCTCGAGTTCGGCTTCACCAAAGAAGGATCGAAGTCCTGAAACCAAGACTCGACCTCAAAAGAAAGACCGAGATCGAGCAGGGGCACTGTTCATACCCTGAGTCGAACTGTCCGACCCGGGATGTTTAGCGACAAGGTGACCGACCTCTTCAGGTCAGACTATCCGACCTCTTCTCAAAGAGCTCGGCCAAATTGCCAGGAAAGCCCAATAAAGGGCCCAAATAGAAGAACACGACCCAAATCCGAAAGCAGCCCGAGCCTACAGAGATAAGGGCGGTTCCCATGAAGATAAGATGACCTCACTCAAAGATAAGATGACCTCACTCAAAGATAAGATAAGATAAGATAACTAACTTATCTTATCTAAAAAGGTCACTCCACACCATTATAAATACACTGGAGCACCCAGGTATAACTCATACTCTGATTATACTAAAAAACATGCTTAATATCCTTGCTAACTTAAGCATTGGAGTCCCTTGCAGGTACCACCACCCTCCGGTGACAAAGGATCAGCAGCGCAGCCAGTCCAGTAAGTCGAGCACGACAGCTCCGGCTACCATCCACCAGCCGGACACGTCAGCTCCGAGCAACATAGAAGATCTCGTCCGAGATCGACCTACAGTTTCAGATAACCCTCAGAACAGTAACCATGCTTCCCCATAACAGATTCAAACTTCTTGTACCACTGTCTTGGAGCTTGCTTCAACCCATAAAGACTCTTCTTAAGGTTGCACACAAAATCTTCCTTTCCATTAACAACAAAGCCCTCCGGTTGCTCTATGTAGATCTCCTTGTCTAAATTACCATGAAGAAAAGCTATTTTCACATCCATTTATTCAATCTTCAGATCAAGAGACGCTGCTAATCCAAGCACAGCATGAATGGATGACATCCTCACAACAGGAGAAAAGATCTCCTCATAATCAACAACTTTTCTCTGGCTAAAACCTCTAACAACCAATCTAGCCTTATACCGAGGCTTAGAATTGTGTTCTTCATTCTTGATTCTGAATACCCATTTGTTATTCAAAACTCGCATACCCTTCGGTAGCTTCACCAACTCATAGGTATCATTCTCAAGCAAGGACTTCATTTCTTCTTGCATAGCTTCAAGCCATTGAGCTTTGCTTTCATCTTCAATAGCCTCTCCAAAGTATTCAGGTTCTCCCCCATCAGTCAAAAAAATAAACTCATGTGGAGAATACCTTGACGAAGGCTTTCTCTCTCTTATAGACCTTCTAAGTGCATTTGCAGGAATTTCTAAAGCTGGTTCTTCATCTTGATCATCATCACCAACTTCATCAAGTATCGAATCAACTGTTTCATCTTCACCTGCACTTGTATCATGCTCATTATTTTGAGCTTCAACTCTACCATCTTCTACCATAGGCATAGAGGGAGTAATATCCAAGTCAGAAAAATCATCACTAGGCTGAACCATTGGCTTCTCCGCATTATCAACATCCTTCAATGTTTGGTCTTCAACAAAGATAACATCTCTACTCTGAATCACCTTCTTGCTAATAGGATCATAAAACCTGTAACCAAACTCATCCATACCATAGCAAATAAAAATACACTGCCTAGTCTTTATATCAAGCTTAGATTTCTTATCTTTAGGAATATGAACAAAAGCTTTACATCCAAAGACTCTTAAATGATCATAAGAAACATCTTTACCTGACCATACCTTCTCTGGCACTTCAAATTGCAAGGAAACACATGGTGCCCGGTTCAAGACATGAACAACAGTGCTCAAAGCTTCACCCCAAAAGGATTTTGCCAATCCAAATTGTGACAATAAGCACCTAACTCTTTCAACCAATGTTCTGTTCATCCTTTCAGCCAAGCCATTCAACTGAGGAGTCTTCGGAGGAGTCTTCTGATGTCTTATACCATGCTCTTTACAATAAGCATCAAATGGACCTGAGTACTCACCATCATTGTTAGTACGAATGCATTTCAACTTCTTCCCAATTTCTCTTTCAATAGAAGCTTGACATTGCTTAAACACATTCAAAACTTGATCTTTGGTCTTCAAAGTGTAAACCCATAATTTTCTAGAATGATCATCAATAAAGGTTACAAAATAGATAGACCCTCCAAGTGTTCTTGTCTTCATCGGCCCACATACATCAGAATGCACCAAGTCAAGTATCTCCGGCTTTCTTGAAGGTGGATGACTCTTAAAAGAAACCCTATTTTGTTTTCCAGCAAAATAATGGTTGCACTTTTGCAAAGCAACCTTACAACCAGATAAAAGATTCCTCTTGGATAACATATTCATGTCCTTCTCACGCATATGACATAATCTCTTATGCCATAAATCAATTTCATCAACAAACTCAGCAGCATTAACAACATCTTTACAATCTTTGCTTGAGTTAAATAAAGAGTAGAGTGTCGTGTACCTCTAGCAACAACCATGGGACCCTTGGTGAGCTTCCAACTATCACGAGAGAATGAGCTATCCAAGTCTTCAGCACACAACTTACCAACAGAAAGTAAGTTCAACCGAATATCTGGAACATGCTTCACACGCTTCAAAGTCAACTTGGTACCGTTGGAGGTTTCTAAACAAACCCGTCCAACACCAGCACATTTTGCAACACCTTGATGAGCCATTTTCACATCACCAAAATCACCAGGAGTATAAGAGGTAAACAAATTCCTCATAGATGTAACATGAATAGAAGCACCACTATCAATCACCTAACTAGTGTTATTATCAACAAGGTTAATAGATTCAAACTCCTCAACAACAAGAAAATCATCATGAGTTACATTAACCTTGTCTTCATTGCTACCATCATCTTTATTTGTGCTCTTGTCTTTACTTGCCTTGGCTTTCTCCTTCTTTAGCTATCAACACAATTTCTTCACATGTCCCTTTTGACCACAATGATGACACTCAATATTCTTATACTTTCCTCGAGACTTGCTTCTGCTTTGATATCTACCTTTAGGACCTCGACTTTTGTTTCTCCCCCTAGACTCATAAACAAGAACATCTGAATGTATAGTCGATGTACCTTGTGACTTTCTTCTCATCTCTTCATTCAAAACACTGCTCTTAGCAAGATCCATAGAGATTACACCATCAGGAGCAGAATTAGACAATGACATTCTGAGAATTTTTCACGAGTCTGGTAAGGAGCCAAGAAGTAACAATCCTTGAACCTCTTCATAAAACTTGATACGCATGGAAGATAACTGATTCATAATTCCTTGAAAATTATTCAAGTGATCTGTCATTGATGTCCCATCTGTATACTTCAAAGCCAACAACTGCTTGATCAAAAACATCTTATTATTCCCAGTTTTTCGAGCATACAACTGCTCAAGCTTAATCCAAAGGGTCCGAGCATGTGTCTCTCCAATAATATGGTTCAACACATTATCGTCAACTCACTGCCTAATATATCCACAGACTTGTCTATGCAACAAAGTCCAATCATCATCAGACTTATCATCAGGCTTCTCTATACCAAAATCTGGTTGATGAAAATTTTTGACATAAAGCAAATCTTCCATCTTTGACTTTCACAAATCATAATTAGGACCATTAAGAGTGATCATCCTACTAGTATTAGTATTAACTTCCATTGTTCATAGAATCACAAGCCCAGAAAAATACCAACAAGCTCTGATGCCAGTATGAAAGAGCCTAGCAGCGGAAACAACATAAATATCCAACACAAGAACAATATGGAAGCACTCACAACCCAATATGGCAGCAACTATAACAAGCAAATATAGCAAGTAAAGCAATAACAAGAACACACCGAGATTTTAACGTGGAAAACCCTCTCAATGTGAGAGGTAAAAACCACAGGTCGTCCAGACCAATGAAATAGCTCCACTATAATCAAATGAGGTATAAGAGAGTCTCAAACAAAGCACAAAAATATGCATATAACCAGCCAAAACATCAAAGCACCAAAGCTTTCAAATGAGAAGCAAGAAGATGAAATATACCCAAAAAATAAAGCTGCTGTCGAAGCCAATTTCTCCCTCTGTAGACCTCCAATTAAAATCTCCACGGCCAGAATGAAGAACCAGATAATAGGAACACGCAGCTAAAATTTCAAGTTGATCCAATGGTGAACAAATGAGAAACTGCCATTTGAAAGTTACTACTTTGCATAAAAACGGGAATTCTGTTTTTTCCTCTTCTCTCTCACTTGGTGACTATTCTCTCTACCTCACAATGACTCCAAAATCTGATTAGGGTTGTAGCACAATGGGTGCAAAGAGACACCCTCAAAATATTGGGCTTGGACCTCACAAAGAAGAGAAAAAACCCAATAATTTCTTTTACTTGACGCTTTCCCTTTTCTAATTTTTTCTTTTCTAATTTTTTCTATTTAATTTTTATTGATAGTTTTTTTTCTCTTTCATTTCTCTAAAACAAATGACTTTCTTTGATATTATGTACTTTATTTGCCTATTTATTTTATATTATTATTATTATTATTATTATTATTTTTATTATTATTATTATTATTATTATTATTATTTTATAATTTAATTTTATTTATTTTGCACATATAGTTACTTACTAATCTAATTTTCTCCGTTATATTAAAAACATGTTATTTTACTGAATGCATATTATTTACCAAAATTTTAAATATTAATTATTTTAACATTAAATTTATTTTTATTAAGTTATTTAAAAAAGAGACAAAATTAAAAAAAATGACAATAAAAAAAAAGGGAAAAAGAGAAATTATTTTTAAAGATTGATTATCTGTTTAACACTCAAGACCGTTTTTTTAAATTATTTCTGTTGGTTTTTTCTTATTTAAAAGAATTAGTATATGTATTTGTATCCTGCATAAGAGTTACAAACGGACCAAAATTTATCAGATCAACTTACGTAGTTCATAAAAAAAATAGATTGAGCTAAAAATTTGAGACCATTATAATAAAAAACCTCATCTAATCCCACACTACTTAATCCATGAGATTTTGCGGGTTTCGGCAGGGCAGGACAAATTTGTCCGGCCAATTTTTGGCTTTAAAATGATAACTGAATTTAGAACGTTATTTTTGTGCTTGTATTTAGAATATTTGTTAGTTTTACTTTAAGTTATAATTTGGAGTATGTTTAATTGATTAAAGATTTGGGCAATGTTTAATTATATATTTTGGACAATGTTTGTTTTGCTTTGGACAATGTTAGTTTCATTATTTTGTTTTAAAAATTTTGATTGATGATTATGTTTATTAGAATATTTAGAATTATAAAGACTTTAGTGTTTGTAAATTTAAAAATTATAATTTTTTTATGTCTTTAGAAATTATAAATTTATTAAAATGTTTGTGAAATTATATATTTTTTTAATATTTAATGATTCAATAATTAAAAAAAATTAAAAGAATTGACAGGGTAAGCCCGCCCACCTCCCAATCTGCCGTTAGACGAGGTGGGGCAAAAATTTAGGACCGTATCAATTTGAGGTAGAAATTTGAAATGTTAATTTTTATTTAACATTTAAAATTTGATTTTTGGTAAGAATTATATATTAATTTTTAAAATTAATTATTTAATCTTTAATTTTTTTATAAAAAATAATTAATTAATGCAAACAATATTTAAAAAATTAAATTTTTGAAACAAAATAAAATTATCGTGCAAAAAAAATTATATAAACAAAATTTTTTCACCCTTAAATATTTTAGCATTTTGAAATAATTTTTTTAGTTACAAAAATACTTGCATTTTGTGATAAAAAAATAACTTGTTACAAACAATATTGAATTTTGTGACATTATTTTTTCATTATAAAATAATTGGAGTTTTTGAGACAAAAGAATATTTTGTTACAAAATATTTTAAATTTTGCAACAAAACAAAGGTTCATTACAAAAGTCAAAATATTATAACGTTTTGTAACAAATTGTATTGTTGTTACAAAATATTATTATTCTGTAACAATCACTAATTTTTGTTACCAAAAATTAATTTTTTGTAACAATTTTAAATTTGACATAGTTTTTATTACAAATATTTCATTTTCTTGTAGTGCCATTAACTATATATATATATGACATTTTGAGTCTTGACCTGTCCAAAAAGTTCCTAAGCTGGCACCCAAACTAACCTAAACTTTGTACTCAGCTAATCCCTCTAGATTACTAAAGTGAGGGAAATATATTCTAGATCTTCAAAACTCTGGCCAAGTTGGGCATCGTCAAAAAGCACAATATCCTCCACCACTCCTCTATACCATCGCACGTCATCATTGGGCCACCGGTGCTTCATCTAAAGCGAGACAATAGGGGGTAAGAACTTGAGAGTCCTTAATAAGGTCAATGGTTGTTAGTTAAGTTCATTAATTCCTTTTATTATCAAGCAAACAGTACCCAAACATAAAATATAGAGAGCAACAGATAAATAGAATATAAAAGAATAATAAACAAATAAGAAATACAGAAATAGAATACAAGAAAAAAAAAGACACACATACAGAAAGTATATAAAAACACACACATACATGTCTCATCCTAGTGCAGATCATAAGTTCATGTGTCGATTTCTACCTGTTGACATAACCCAGCAACCGGTCCGGATAAGGCTTTTCCGATCCAGAGCAAAGCAAAGCTAAGCACACTTAAGCATAATCTCTGTAAGCATTCTCTCAACTTACAGGTGCAGCCCTTCTAGGCTAATGTATGCACGTCATAATCTCTGCAAGCCTCCATTCAACTTACAGGTACAACACTTCTAGGTTGATGTATGTCTAAAAAGCAACTCAATCCATGAGTGTTCCCGTCTTTAAATCCAATCCATAAATCTAATCATAATTTCCAGCCTCTATAAGCGACCTCCGACTTACATATTCTAATTTTCTTTGTTCTTTAGAGCTTTTTCCACTTTTATAAATTTAAAACTCTCTTTTCTCTTGTATTAATGTTTTCATTTAATATTCCTAGTCTTCCCTTAGCACTGCAAACAATTATAAACCTCTTCTCGAGCCTTTCCCTAGGTGATTTATGAATAAGTTTTTAAGGTTTTGGCTACTAAATTATCTTACTGCGTCTTTTACTATAATTATTGTTATATTATTAAACTTTTCGTTACTTACCTCAATCTTTACTTAACTTCCTTTTACATCTTTTATTTTTAAATATTACACTTACATAACACGTTTAATCTCATAATTTTAACTAATTATAATTTAGTTCATAAACTTTAGTTAATTATACATTAATTGTCTAACTTTTTACTAATTATACTAACTCTTCCGCATTTAAATTAGTTATGTTTTAACTCTGTAACCTTAATAAATTATATTTTTCTATTATTACTTTTTGAAAACCTCGTTTCACTTTTTATTATATATAAAAGGTAGCACTTAGCGCTAATAGCTGACGTCCAACGCCTTTGAAGTGTACCCCATTTTATTTTAGCGAGTCGCAGGTGCCTTAATGATGCAGGAGCAAGTAAAGTTAGTAAGTTAATTATATTAGTTACTTGTAATAAGGGATTACAAGTCCCATATTGCTTAGGATATTGAACTTTGTATTATTTATTAGTCCTATATTGTTCAAGTCATAAAGATTTTTCTTTTTCTCACTAGTATAAATAACTCATGTAGCATTTATTTATGAATGAAGTTGATTTGAACATGATATAAGCTTTGTTCTTATTTTACTCTAGGTTCTCTTTAGAATAAGAGGTGCATCCTTGGCTTGGCCAACCAAGGTGGGTTCATGGCTAATTTCACTATAGTGAGATTGCTAACCTTGTCAAAATTGATGAATTTAAACTATGTCACCATAGTGGGTTGCCAAGATTGGTGATCCAACGACGTTCGGCGTCAGTTTGGTATCAGAGTAAAGTCAGTCCTCACGGCATTCATCCTGCTTTAGTAGAATTTTATTTAATTTGTGGGTGCAGGTTTTTGGTGTGAATTCGCCAATGAGATCTTTTAGTGTGGATTTGTCAATGAGATCGTTTATTACCACAAATCTTGTAAACTTTTATCTGATTTATGAGTGCAAGTCTTTGGTGTGGAGTCACCAATAGAATCTTTTGGTGTGGATTCATCAATAAAATTATCTACTATCACAAGTATTTTTACGTAAGAGTTTTTTCCAACTTATAGTGCCCAACGCCTGCGAGGTTTGATCACAAGAGGCCAGCACCCATAATCACTTTTATTTTATATATATATATATATATATATACTAGTACTAAATCCGTGCGATACACGGGCTTACATTTAAATTTAACATGGTTGGTAAAATAACATTTTATAATCATAAATTTCTCGAGTTTAGTATAACACTATCATCGTCATTATATAACAAACATACTGAATATGCTATTTTATCTTTATTCTAAGTAAAATGCAAACAGAACAGTTTAAAGTCCATAATATTCTTGAACCATAAGAAAGAGACATGAAAAAAATAAGAACATATATAACTATATTAGTAGCATGTTAATTTTACACTAAACTTTACATTAAAAGGCTAACGAAAATTTATCAACAACCTAATACTTTACTAACCTTATTAGAAAAACAATTGGCATATAATGTTGTGCTTCCTGTTACACATTTTATTTCAAGTCTAAAAGTATAGTTATAGATAAATTAGTTATATGTACAGTAAATATTTGTATAAAAGTGTATATCATAATATGTTATTAAAATAAAAATATTATTTTCCTTACTTAAATATTATTAAAAAAAATTTTGAACACAATATTTGTTGTTGATGACTTTGGATTGCCATCTTTGTCCAGAATTAGAACCTTGAGACCACTACGACTCTTAATTCTTGACAAAGCAGCATAAAGTTGCCCATAGATGAACACTGATTTTGGCAAGTAAATCCTTACATGTGATAATGATTGACTTTGACTTTTGTTGATGGTCATTACAAAGCATACTATTAATGAAAATTGTCTACGTTGAAACTTAAATGGCAATCCTGAATCTGAAGTGATCAAGTTCATTCTTGGAATTTACACTTTGTCACCAATATTTCTACCAGTCACCAATATTTCTGCCAGTCACTACCGTCGTTCCAATTACGTTGTTGCTAAGTTAATTAACTATCAACTTTGTCCCGTTGCATGAACCTGAAGTCCGGTCTATATTTTGCAGTAGCATTACAGCAACTCTTGGCTTCAAAGTCAATCTATGATTGGGTAGTCCCGAACATTTGATGTCATTTAGGAACTCTGGTGTGAACCATTCTTGTTTTACATCTTCATTCTCATCAGCTTTACATGTTGTGTGTCAGAACTTAGATACTCCTTTTCCATTCCTAGGAAGATTATCAAGATGAAATCATTTATCTTCTCGACACTCTCAAGCGTGGGTGCAAGAGTTGCCCTACTTTAAAAATACTTTTAATCTAACATGTTTTGCAACAAATTTGGATATGCAAAGTCTACCAAATGAGAGAAAGGGTCATCAGTAGTTGTAATCAGCAGATCATCTAGAATTTCAACTTCTGACTCATCACCAACAGCAGAACCAATATTTTCATTTTCAACATCAAGTATCCAATTAGCAAATCTCTTTATTTAACCATCATGTTGATCTGAAGAAGACATTAGAAGCTTCACGTTCGTATGCAACTTCAGAACCTTACAGATAGGATGAGTTAATAGCTGATGACAATATATTATGTCTACTCCCTTTCAGAATCACCAAAAGTATTTGTCTGAAATCACCTCCTAGAACCACGACCTTACCACCAAATGGTTGATGTGTCTTATGTTGATTGGTAATTGACATAAGATCCCTGAGCGTCCTCAAAGCACATTTTATTAAGCTCCCAAATTTTTAAGCTACTTTAGATGAACAGCTCAACCTTCAAACTATCATGCTTGATGTTGGAAGTATATTCATCAATAATTGTAATGGGTATTGAAAATCTAGAATGAGTCGTTCTGCCACCAGGTAGGAGCAAAGACGCAATTCTACTAAATGTGACATGTAAAATCATCTTTTTACTAGACCAAATAGCAGAAAAAAGTCAATTCTAAATAAATATCTTACCACACCCACCATGTCCATAAACGAAGTAAAAACTATCAGAGTCTGTAATAACAGTATTGAGTATCTCATCAAATACTAGCCTTTACTTATGAGTCATATTTTGCTCCATATATACGTTTGTATGAGTAAACTCATTTGTGTCATATGCTAGCTCCTCCTCTATTAGCATATTCTAAAAAAAGCGAACATCAGATGTAAGAACCGGAGTTTTCACGAAAAACTGTTTTAATAAAATAATTTTAGTACCCGGAATAGATTCAAAATCTAGGAGTTTTAATTTGAAAATATAAAGGTGAAATTTGGTTTCAATGAATTTTTCTGAGTTAGAAAATGTATTTTCTGCGAAAAACCGAGAAAAACCGCGAACTGGCAGCCAAACCGGTCGAACCGGTTCAAGTCTGTCCGGTACTGTGTTTTGAGAAAAATAAGATTTTGAAAATTGATTTATTGTTTTGAATGGACAAAAATAATTTAGAATTGAAAACCGGGCGCTAATTTTAAAGGTTTTGGGCCAAAGTGGGCCAAACGGGCTAAAATCACTAACGGGTTGGACCGGGTCCAAACCGAGCCCAAGGTCCAACATATATATGTGGGTTTAATGAGTTTTAAACTCATTTTGTTGAGAAGAGAGAGAGAGAACTCGGATAGGTGATGGTGGGGGGTGAAAACCCCATTGTTACTATTCACATCCACCTTCCGAGAGTCATATCTTGAGCTACGGAACTCCGATTGACGAGTCATTTGCGGCCACGTGAAGCTCTCGACGAGCTCTTCCTTTCTATCTAGGAAAATTTGATAAGATCTCCAAATTCACTCCCAAGTTTCCTGCCCTAACTTCTGCATTTTTTGGGGTTTGGTTTTTGAGTAGATTTTGTGGTTTTGCTTGTTTAGGTGATCTCTTGTAGCAGGTAATTATTGGATTTTACTCCTAATCTCGTTGGGTAAGGTAAGGTTTCACTAAACCCTTGTGTTTAGTTTTTTGTGTATCTTAGGTTTTGATTTTGATATATATATATATATATATATATATATATATATATATGTGATGTTAGATTGAGTTTTGGGTGTTTGTTGGAGTTGGTTGAGGCTTTGGATCAAACTTGGTGGCTTCGTTTGGTGTTTAGTGTGTTTGGAAATCGGCCAACGTATGATTTCGGTTTCCTTTATGTAATATGTAATGTTTCTGGAAACTTAGGCTAGTTGACCTTAAGATAGGATTGAATTGAATGTATATGTTGATTGAAAGTGAATTGTGATTTAGTGATTGATATAATAGTGTGTGGAGTGGATATGGTCGAGGAGTTATATTATATATTGATGGTTGTTGATGTTGAGAATTTGATGATGAATGATGTGAACTATTGTTGTTGATGAAGGTTGTTGATACGGTTGATGAGTAGTGATGAATATTGAGATTGTTGATAAATGATATGAATTATAAATTTAGATGAGTAATGTTATTGATATGGAAAATGATTGGGGTTGAACGGGGCTAATTCATGATGATTGTTTGTGATATGATGATGATGGATGATAGTGTGGATTGAAAATGGTTTTTAGTATGGTATGTTGATATTTGAGGTTGATGATATTGTAATGTGTTGGTGGAGGGTTGATTATAATGTTATATATTTGATATTTGAGGTTGAGAATAATGAAGTGTGAAGGAAAATTTGGTAAAAATGATGGAATGTGATACAAAGGGTGAGTTATGATTGATTTTGGAGTTTGCTGTGGCTTTGGTTTGATTTTGGTTGAGAATTGTGGAAAGTTAAGGATTTGTGACTTTTGGTTAAAAAAATGGACTTTTTGTGAACTTTGACGGATCATAACTTGGGCCTCAATTTTCAAAATTTGTTAAAATTTGTTTATAATTAAAGTTCATTGAAAAATCTTCAAATTGATATAAAGTTTGTAAAATTTGTATTTTTGTCGAGGAAGTTATGATCATTCAAAGTTTGGTGTCAAAATCTGAAATTCTGCAAAGTTGCAGAATTTTGAGATTTCTGGTATGTGCGCACGCATAACCCTGCGAAATTTTAAACCTGTGCGCACGCACAGGCAGGAAAAGGCTTTCTGTTTACAGCACTAGCACAGCTTGTGCGCGCACATATCCAATGAGGATTTACAACATGTGTGCACACACAAGTTAGGAAGGTCAGTCTGTTGGGGGCGCTAGCACGCCTTGTGCGAGTGAACAGAATTGTGAAAATTGGTACCTGTGCGTACGCACACCCCTATGCATACGCACACTTTTTAAAATCCCTTCGGACGTGCGCATGCACACCCCTGTGCGCACGCACACACCCTGTTTCTCAAACTTAAACTTTTCTTTCAACTATTTCACCTTCCCAACAAGCTTGTAAGCTTCTGTGACACCATTTTAAGACTCTTGGGCTTATCTTCGGGTATTGAAACATGGGAAATATCCTAGGAGGTTTGATTTGGTGTTATTTTGAAAAGTTAGAGAACGGAGGCTTAAGTTTCTGGTGTACTGAGAATGAGTTTGGTGGAGAGGGAAGGAAGAGTAGTGAACTTGGTGATTATTGACAATGAGTTGAGAAACTGATGAACTAATGAGTTCGGAATGGAATTATGAATTGATGATGGTTGTGATGAGTTGAGAACTTGGAAAGGAATAATGAGGAAATGATTGGTTGTTGAGAGTGTGCGGAGCCTATATCTCCGGCGTAGCAAATTGTTCTGCTGCATGACGAGTTGTTGTTGAGAGTGTGTGGAGCCTATATCTCCGGCGTAGCAGATTGTTCTGCTGCATGACGAGTTATTGTTGAGAGTGTGCAGAGCCTATATCTCCGGCGTGACAGATTTTTCTACTGCATGATTTGTTGTGGTTATTTTCTTCTCTGCTACAGGAAGTGTGCGGGCCTATATCCCTGCCCGTAGTAGATTCCCTACTTCATGAGTGTGCAAGGCACTATATTTCTGACGTAGCAGATTAGCTGCTGCATGAGTGTGCAAGACACTATATCTCTGGCTTGGCAGAAAAGGCTACATCCGGAAGGATGTGTCGGGTTGGCATTTACGGACCGACAAGTGATATCAGGAGCCAATAGGACAGGCATTCATCATATACATCTCTTATGTGTTTATTTGCTTTGATTACTTGAGTTTGCCTAATTGTATAATATGCCTACTTGCTTCTTGAATTACTTGTTATATATGATTACTACCTGTGTATTACTTGTTGGCATTATTTGTGTTTGTTTGGTGCTGAGGAGGTTAGGTAGGCGGTGGCGATGGGATCGCACGGAGGTTAGGTTGGCGAGGGCTGTGGGATACAGAGGTGTGACTAGTTCTTGTTAGAAATCCCCTAAGTTAGATAACCCTGCTTATGGTTTATGGTTTAAGTTCTTTATTTATTTATTTTATTCTAAGCTTGGATATCCGTGTATGATGTGAAGTTTTAGGATTGCCTTCGGCGTCCCGGAGCCTTATATCTTACATATTGGGCACTGTTACCATACTGAGAATCTCCAGTTCTCATTCCATACTTTGTTGTTGTTTTTCAGACGCAGGTTACAAATCCACTTCAGTGAGATTGCGGATATGGTGACAGAGCGGAGTATGGTTCCTCCTTGGTTTACTTCTATTTTACTTTGTTGTAGTTACTCTCACATCTCTTTGTATATTTATCTTTATGGCCTTAGAGACTTACTTGAGAGATAAGTTGTATAAGTTGTTTTAACTCCAAAACTCTGTATTTTTCTGTTTATAACTAGTCGGCTTAAACTTTGCAAGCTGCGACTAGTTCCCTATGATTATTTACTCTTATATCTATATACGTTCTTTTCTTTTACATCTATATCTTGTATCTTGTGCGTTAGCTTCGTGTGACCGTCTCGTGCTTTTGTAATTCTGTCTTTGAGCTTAATCCTTCATCGGGCTTCTAGAATATATTATTTCCTTCTATATATAAATATGTATCAGCCTTAGAATTGTTGTAACCTTTGATTAACCTTTGCTTTATGGCTAGAGGTAAGGTTTAGGGTAATTAGGGTGTTACATCAGACATCTCAGGATATGACATTCATTGATAGTCTCTTAAAGATCTCACATTGCCGTTGAGTATCTTTTCAATCTCAATAAGGCAGAGATTTTTCAATTCGTCATCAGTCATGTTTAGTCTTAGCAAAAACACATGATAGTTTTATGAAATATTTAATAAGTAATTTCAAAATAAAAATCATTAATATTATTAATAAAAATAAAAATAAAAATAAAAAGAGAATATAATTTTGATACAAAAAAAAGAGACATAGTAAAATACTTTGACTTTCCAATATTTTTTTCCTCTCATATAGTATTCCGTCAGCTAATAATGTCCAAGTTGTATTCTAAATACGTTCTAATTTGCTAACGCTATTAGATATCAGTAGCATCGCAAATAATTTTCTCAATTGATGATCAAATACAAGTGCAGCTACCTCATCGCAAATAGTTTGCACACCATTGGAACTATCACTCGGATTTCCTGTAATTTTTTCATAAACAAATTTAGTGACGTATTACGAAAATAATGTAAACTAATAATTTATTACTTGTGAACGGTTAAATAATGTATAGAAATATTGTGTTTTATAGGCTTTCATTAGACCAAAATGCTCATGATATGTTAACTATTTTGTATACTCAATAAAAACCAAATATATAGTACTGATATAATTGAAAATATTAAATAAAAAATATATTAATCTAACCTAAAAATAAAAAATATAAAATAATTAATTTGTTTTTTTTTTTTTTATAAAAGATACCTTGAATTGTGCTCTGCTTTATATTTCCTTTGTCTTTTAATATTAATTTTCTCTATAATCTTGCTTCTTTGGACTTCTTGCACCGTATTGATTGCATCTTTACTCATTGAATTTGTCACAATAATTTCTTGCGATGTATCTTGTTTATTGCCCTTAACAACTCAAAGTCCCTAGTCTCAAAATAGCATTATGTGTTTTATATACAGTTCCAGTTTCATATATATTGTTACTATAGTTTATGTCTTGGCAAAATAACTTAACATCAAATTAATCATAATGATAGAATAAATTACAAAATGATATAATACTTCTCCTAAATGCACACAGTGAGATTGTTTACATCCCTTAACAATATCTTTTATAACCTGAAGGAGGAGAAAAAGAAAAAGAAGAAAACATATCAAGTTCTTAGTGCGTGACACTTTAAAAGTTGAACGAAACCAAGGAATAGTAAATTCCGTTATTTGCTCAGCAATAACGTCATTGAAGTGGCCAGTGGCAAAGTAATGAAGGAAAAATAAATAAAAAAAAAAAAAGAGAGAATAATGCAAAATACAGCATAAAATATTGTGATTAAAAATTAAAAAAAATTTAAAATGCTGATTTTGATGAATGCAGAGTATGAAGCAGAGAAACCCTTTCCAAATTTTGCATTGATATCTTATAATTCACATACAACTAGGTTATAGGCTCACTAAATTTTATCATTTAAAGATATAATGAATAGATTTTATCTAATGTAAGGGACTAAAACCATAAAACTTTTTTAAACCCAGACATTAACATAGAAAGAGATCCTAGCAAATAATAGAAATAATATTCAAACGTTAAATTTTTTTAGTAAAAAATAAAATTAAATAAAAAATAATTTTTTTTATTAAATTTAAAAAAAACATATACATAATGCATAATACATTTTTATTGGTAAATTCTCTTTATTATTAGGTGAAAACTCAGGTGAAGTCGACTTCATGAGAAGTTGATATCTGAGAGCCGTATGATAAAAATTTAGTTAAATCAGTCAAATTATCTAACGATTCTCAGATATCAACTTCACCTAAAGTCGACTGCACCTGAGTTTTCATCTTATTATTAAAATAAATTACAGAATACAATTCACAAAAATTTTACTTTTTTTTTTAAGAAATTATCTATACATGAAATTATTGGATTTTCTACTTCATAAATATGCTGGCCTTGAATTTTTTTTTTTGAATTACGTACAAATTAAGAAAACCATTTTTCCTTTTTTTAAACAAAGAAATTAAAAATGAATAGTTTATAATTAAAAAGAGAGAGAAAGATCAGAGTATCTTTATTGTGCAAAGATAACCTAAAAAATAACAATGTAAATTGAATAAAGAGAGAATTTATAGACGTAGCAAATAAAAAAGTTTAAATTTAAAAATCGAAACGGTTAAAAAGTAACTTAATTAAAAATTAGTATTAGAATTTCAAATTTTAAATTTTTTCATTAGAATTTTCTAATTAGCAAATGTAAATTTTAAATTTTAAATAGAATTTCCTAATTAAATGTTCGTTGTTCATTAGGAATATAAGAATTTGTTAAATTAGGAATGATTTTTTTAGTTTCATCATAAATGGTATCAATTCTATTATTTGCCGATGAAAATAAATAAAATTAAACACAATTTAAAAATTAATAACCTTATAAATTACGTAAATTTAGAAAAATATTTTAAATTTTTTTGAAATACTAAACTAATTCAATTTTGTCAGAACAACATTAGAAACAGAATTAAGTATAGAAGAATGTCAAATTAAAATTTTCTTTTAAATAGCATAAATAACCTCACATTTTAATAAAATTGGTAATTTCATTTAATTTAATATAATCTTTTGTAGTTAGCATATTTGCTTTTAAATTATATAAATTTTTAAAAAATAATTTTAAACATACTTGCAGTACAGTAGCTCGGGTACCGGACGGTTCGGGGAGGTTGTTGGGTTGGAAAGGCGGGGTCTCGCCTGGTTCAGGGATGTGGGGGCGAAGCTGGAGCAGCCGACTTCACGAACTCTTTGTATGGAGAGAGGGGGGTGCCACCTGCAAAGACACTCCGACGCTCTAGTCAGTCAGGTGTGCAGGTGAGAAATGGATAAGATGATGTGTGTGACGTACCTTGGGGGAGGGGTAGGATCCTCCCCTTATATACCTTGTCAGAAAAGTGGGCCCCATAGGAGAAGGCCTCTTTCCAGGAAGTTTCCTTCTCCCCAGCTGTTATGCAGCTGGCAAGGAGGGTGCGTGGCCGGGTCGCCAGACGGGCGAGTACGGTGACTCGCCCAACCAGATCGGTAGGTCTTCGGGCCGGGTCGGTCTTCACGCCTAGCTGGGCTGGGCCGTAACAGTGCCCCCAATGCGCCAGCAATGGTCGTGAGTGCCGTTGATGGCGTGTTATGTTTTCCCTTGTGCGTTGTCGCCAGGTCGCCCGCTCGTGGATAGGACGTGCCTCTTGCGCACGTGTCTGTTTGTTGCTGGGGATAACCTTTCGTCGGCTCGTTCTTCGCTCAAGCATTTAATGCTTATAATGGGTTTTTTCAAAATCCCACATGCAAAGACTATTTTGCCCTTGCCCTTTGTGCTTCCTGAGTCAGTTTTCTAATCCCTTAGTCAGTTTTCATTTTTCATTTCCACATCATTTCCTTACTTATTTTGTTTCCATCTTCTTCGTCTCCGAAGTCCCTACTGTAACCTTTGCGTTCCTACACCTTCGTACATCCTTTCGAATCCCTGCAATTGTCCTAGTAAGCACTCATCCCTCGCTCTTTGTTTCATGTTTATTTTATCTTCATTGTCTATGCTGCTATACGCATGCTGCTGTTCTGATTTGACTTGCATGTTGGATGACATTATTGTTAGGTAGGTGCATTAGGGGGGTTACCATTCCAGGGTATTAGTTTTTAGACTTTCACTTAGGATTTGCTTCGGCCATGCTTGGTTGCAATAATTGAATAGGCTAAATGTAGTTTCTGGACCTTTTTCGAACTCCTGACCTCGTAGACTAACTGAGTGGTGCCCCCACTGTAGGTATGGCCCCACGTCATGTCACACGAGGTTCCGCCTCAAGCGCAGCTTACGACCGGTACGCCTGGGTGACTTCTGATGTAAAGGATTCCCCAAACCAAATGGGTGAGGAGGAGCTGACCGAGTTCTGCCAAGCCGAGTACTTGTGCGGTGGGACTGACGAGGAATCTAATTATGATGTTTTCATGCCCGCCCCTCACGAACGGATATACGAACTTAACCCCCACTCCCCCCGAGTTGCTGACTGGATCTGGTTCTACAAGGCAATGTTTACCCAATTGGGGATTCGCCTTCCTTTTTCTTCTTTCCAAATGGCGCTCCTTAACCGGTGTTACGTGGCGCCGTCGCAGCTGCATCCGAACAGTTGGACTTCCATCCGCTGTTTTGAGATGGTGTGTGAATATTTAGAGCTGCCGGTGTCTGTCAACCTTTTTCTTTATCTCTTTAACCTTACAAATCCTTCCAAAGAAAGGAAAGCGAGGAAAGGGTTCATGTGCTTCCGGTCTGCCCAGGGTTGGAGGATTTTTGGCTTGTTTGAGGACTCTTACCACGGGTTCAAGGACAAGTACTTCAAGGTGCGCCCAGTCAAAGGTCGCCATCCCTTCTGGCTGTCGCTGGAGGGGCAGCACCTCATCCCGACATATTGGAGTTTCGGGGCGGGATCGAATACCTTTATCAAACAAACATACAAAGGAATGTCCTATGTGGACAAAAAGATTACCGACGTGTTATTGGCTGTTTTTGGGAAAAACCATGTGAACCCCCATCTCCTTATGGGTGACCGGGAGGTCGCTAGAAATTATATTTGTGAGTAGCTTTAACTTGCATTTATTGCGCTACTGTTGCTTTGATTTGTTATGCCGATTTCACGACTAACCTGTTTCACTATTTTGCTGCAGTGGGAATGTCTGCCGAAGTGATAGGCCTTGAGAATTTATATAACACCTTTCTGGCTGGCGACAGCGATGAGGAAACGGCTGACGGGAAACAGGAGGCTCCACCTAAAAATAACGAGAAATAGGTGGTGTCCCCTCCCCATGATGCCGAGATGTCGGACCAAAATCCTGATGAGGCGCATGCCTCTCCCGTTCATGGTGAGGCGGTTGGTCCTAGCGAGGTATCGACCTCCAACCCTCAATTCGAGGAGGATGATGTGAAGATTATCCACAACCCAAAGAAGAGGAAGTCTTCCTCCAGCCCTGAAGGAGCCCTCACTGTGATGGAGATGAACTTTGATGCCGAAAACTTTATAGACTCCCAGTTACTTCTCGGCACGGAGGAATATTTCCATGGCTCGGATCTCCCTGGGCAAGCGAGGTGGATGTACCGTTCTCTTCTCCGTGGCACCGCCATAGCCAGGAAGGCCGAGTTTGAGCTATTGGGAATGTAGTCGGTGCAGAGGAGGCTCGAGTCCTTTGTTAAGGCCAACAATCAATTTAAGGTGCAAGCTGAGACAATTCAGGAGCAACTGTCCAAAGCGGAGAAGAAGCTCAAAGCTACCGAGGAGAAGGCCACTGTTGCTGAGGAAAAATTGAACATTTCTGATGCAGCCGTTTTCCGGCTAACCGAGCGGGAGCTGACTTTGGAGAGCCAGCTTAATGCTGCGCAGGGTCGGGTGGCTGCTTTGGAGAAAGAACGCGACGAAGCCGTCTCGTCGGCTAAGACTTGTCAAGCCGAAGCTGAAGAGTTTAAGAAGAAGTACAAAGAGACCGTGAAACAGGGAAAGAGTGCCATACTGATGACTGAAGAGGCCCTTAAAGCCCAGGCAAAGATCGTGGCCCCTGACTTCGACACGTCGGCAATCGGGGTCTTTAAAATCATCAAGGACGGCAAGATTGTCGATATGCCGAAGAAGTGATCTCTGTACTTTTCTATGAATTTTGTAATTTTTTTTTGTTTTTGTAGATCTTGTCGTGTAGTTTGATGAACTTTGTTGTTGTGCATGTTGGATCTTGTAACTTTGAACTGCTTTAGTAGTCGCCTGGTCGGCTTATGGTTACTGGTTTTCCCTGCTTACTCGGTAGTGCATTTTCGTTCTATTTTATTACCGTTTTGTTCGTATTGGCTTGCCGCTTGCATTTGTTTACCGTTGCGTTGGTAATTTGACGAAGCAAAGTCATGGCTTCATTATCGCTGCAGCTGTTTGTTATGGCGTTGACTTAGTTGGTTTCTGGGGTGATCAGTCGCAGGGCATCGTGGCGTTGCCTCATTTAGCATGTATCATAAGAAATTTGTTGTCGTGGGATGTATAAATGGGGAAAAGTAAATTTAACAAGCGAACATTAACAAGTAAACATTAATCGGCAAGTGAACAAGTCTATTGCAATGATAGGTATTTAACAGAAGTAAATTATTTGATGATAAAGCGAAAAACACGGGTTTTACTGAGCTGGTTAGGTCGCCTATTCGACGTGTTTGGGCTAAGAATAAAATCTTCTTAAGTTACCCGTGTTCCACGTTCTCGAGACTTCCTTGCCGTCGAGTCTTTCCAATTTGTAGGCGCCCTTACCAATAACCTCTTTGACCCTGTAAGGGCCTTCCCAGTTAGCCATCAGCTTACCTTCTCCCTGAGTCGGCATCCCGATGTCGTTGTGCCATAGGACTAGGTCATTTTGTTCGAATTCTCTCCTGAGTACTTTGGCGTTGTAGCGCAGGGCCATTCTTAGCTTCAGCGCTGCTTCCGACAAATGGGCCATTTCTCTAGCCTCGTCTGCTAGGTCTTTCTCTACAGCTTCCTCTACTCCTCCCAGAAGCAACCGTGGGCTCGGCTCGCCGACTTCTACGGGTATCATAGCATCCACCCCGTATGTCAGGTGGAATGGGGTTTCCCCTGTGGACGACTGCTAGGTTGTGTGGTAGGACCAGAGGACGGAGGCGAGTTCATCGGCCCATGCTCCCTTTTTCTTATCAAGCCGCTTTTTGAGGCCTAGCAAGATGACCTTATTCGCGGCCTCAACTTGGCCGTTCGTCTAGGGATGTTCCACAGATGAGAACTTTTGCTTTATGCCCAGACCGGTGAGGAACTCTGCGAACTTCTTATCAGTGAACTGCGCCCCGTTATCAGAGATAACGACCTCAGGAATGCCGAATCGAGTTACCACTTGTCTCCACATGAACTTCCGACAATTGGATGAGGATATGCTGGCCAGTGGCTCAGCTTCTATCCACTTGGTATAGTAGTCGATAGCAACTATAAGGTACTTGACCTACCTTGGACCGATCGGGAAGGGTCCCAGGAGGTCGACTCCCCAATGTGAGAATGGTCGGAAAGACGTCAATAGGCTTAGCTCGGTTGCCGGCGCCCTGTGGAAATTGGCGTTCTCCTAGCACTTGACGCATTTCCTTACGAATTCTTTGGAGTCCTTCATCATCGATGGCCAGTAATACCCTGCTCTGATGAGCTTTCTTGCTAAAGCTTTGCCCCCGATGTGGTGACCGCAGCATCCCTCGTGGACTTCGCTGAGTACATAGTCCGTTTGATCGGGATGCAGGCATTTTAATAAAGGTTGGCTGATCCCTTTTTTAAACAATTGGCCCTGTATGATTGCATACTTGGCCGCTTCCCGCCTTATCATTCTGGCCAGCTTGTCGTTACTGGGGAGCCACACCTACTCCAGGAAATCAACGATCGGGTCCATCCAAGAGGGTTCTGATTGAGTCAGTTGCAAGACCACAACTGGATCTTTTACCAAACCCTGAATGAGAGACCGGTTGCCGGCCCTTGGTTTTGTGCTTGCTAGCTTGGACAGGAGGTCTGCCCGTGTGTTCCTTTCTCTCGGAACGTGTTGGATCGTGACCTCCTCGAATTGTTTGCTCAACTCTTTGACTTTCTCCAGATACTTCTATAACAGTGGATCTCTGGCTTGGTAGGACCCATTGACCTGAGAGGTAACGACCTGCGAGTCACTGCACACCTCTAGCCTTGTGGCTCCGACCTCCCTAGCCAGGATTAAGCCGCCCAGAAGGGCCTTGATGAGCGGCGGAAGTTAGACCAATTAAGAGATTATAATATAATAGAACAGCATTGCGAGTATAGCTCTTAACCAGCAAAGATCCGCCTCGTCAATTTAGAAAGGTTGTCACAAAAAGTTTAGAATAAAAATACTAGGAGTATGAGTCCCAGGTCGTCTCCCAACGAGTTGCGAGAAAGGATGCTAATTTATTAATCAGGAGTTTTCAAGAGAGTTTGAGTTTGGATAATGAGCAATTAAATAATTATAAATTAAAGCAATAAAAAATAAGAATGATTATTAATATTCTAGATAAAAAGCCTTGACTGGGGAATGATTAATTGGAAGTTCTATCCTTGTTGGGATCTCTTAGGTGTAGTATCAAAAAGGTTGTTGTTTTCACTTAGTTAACCCTTACTAAATAAAGGAAAGTCAAGTGATTGAGCTAACTCTTATTCGCAAATCCTAGTCCTCTCCCTTGGGAAGGTCTAACGTTAGTAAATACAGAATTAGCCAACAACTTCCAATTTAACCATCACTTAAGCCTTCCAACTCAAGTGTCTCCTTTTAATCAACCCCATGTCAAGTATGGAGTCTACTCCATTGACATGAATATAACGCTCGTAGAAATATAAAAAGAAGACATAATAAATTGAATAAAATAAAGCTTTGAAAATTAATTAAAGATAAAAGTAATCCTTTTCACTAACAATCCATGAAAATAATCCAACTACCACTTTAAACAAGAATTAAGAATATGGAATAAATAAAAGAGTAAGTAGGGAAACAAACTAGAATAATATCTTCAACGGAGGTAATGACTCTTCAGTATCCAAAAGCAAAAGCAATAAACTAGGAATGTAAAGAGAAACTAGAGGGAGAGTAATTCCTCTCTAGATTCAGATCTAAAAACCTAAAAACTATCCTAATAAGATTATGTGAATGTATCTCTGTGTGTGTGTTGAGTCTCTGCATGTTCTCTGGCTTTATTATGTGTTTCTAGGCTGAAAACTGGGTCAAAACGCGGCCCAAAATTGCCTCCAGTATTTTCTGTTAATTCTACAGATCGCAAAGGTCACGCGTACGCGTCAGTCACGCGTGCGCATCATTTGGCGAATTTCCTTGTCACGCGTAGGCGTCGTCCACGCGTGCGCGTCTTTTGTGCAGACTCCAATCCACGCGTACGCGTCAGGCACGTACACGCGTCACTGTAAACTTTTCCATTCCGCGCGCTCGCATGAGCCATGCGTGCGCGTCGGTGCTCGCTGGTCATCTCCTTGGTTTCTTGTGTTCTGATGCCAGGGCATCTTGGCCAATTTTATTGACCTTTTTCTTTACTATTTTAGGGGAGTTTCATGCATTTTCTTAGTAAATAAGCAAGTTTTGGGTGATTTTACACTTACATCTTGATTCAAGCAAACATTGTGAACTTTACATTATTTCATGAGAATTATGCATGAATTGAATGATAAAATGGATGATGCATGATCTCATGACTTGAAACAAAGCTTTGATGCACCTTGTTTGTTTGATTTCAGGACAAAGGAAGCAAAGAATAGCCACATTAGCAGCCACGTTGGTCTCACTAACGTGACCACTAACGTGGAAAGGGAGCAAGCTTGCAACGTTAGTGGTAAAGTTACCACCAATAATGCCTTCGAAAGCCATCATAACCCACGTTAGTTGCCATGTTAGTTACATTAATGTGGGAACTAACGTGGAAGGAAAGAGAAGCTCCAACAATAGTGGTAAAAGTAAACACCACAAACGTTCCAAAAGGCTACACTTAGCCACGTTAAGAGTCACGTTAATCCAATTAACATGAACTCTAACGTGGAATAAGAAAGAAGATCATCAATGTTAGTGACACTCACCTTTATCACTAACGCTGGATCAGGCCAAGATTGCCTATGTTAGTGGTCATGTTAAGACCACTAACGTGGAGGGTAACGTGGAGCAAAGGATGATATGCCAACATTAGTGACACTACCCTTTGTCACTAACATTGGAGATGGCAAACACACCCACGTTAGTGGTCACGTTAATGCCATTAACGTGAAGCACTAACGTGGAAGGAAGGGGCGTTTTGAAGGGTTAGTGACAAAGGTAAGTGTCACTAATGCTCTCGAGCTTTGGCATGCCCACGTTAAGGGCCACGTTAGTTACACTAACGTGGATCATTAACGTGGAACAGAGGGACAAGGAGCAATGTTATTGGTAAAAGTAAGTGTCAATAACGCTTGCGAAGGGCTAAGAGGCTACGTTAGTGGTCACGTTAGTACCACTAACGCTGAAGTTAACGTGGATCAACTAGTTTGGAACGTTAGTGACAAAGTTATTGTCACTAACGCTTTCGAACCCATGTTTACACTTAACGTTAACGCCACTAACGTCCTAACTAACTTCCCATTATGCCTAACTCACATTCTTTCTGCAAGCAAAGCTGAGCCCACTAAAGACTGTAACTGCTTCAACTAAAGAACAAAGGCCCATATCCAAGACTTGAAGAGCTAACTAGAAGATCAGAAGAGTAGTATATATAGGGATAGTTTTGAATTAAAAAGGGATCTGGAATTTGGGGAAACTACACTTTGTATATTTTACTTTCTCTGCAACTTCTAGTTTAGTTTTCAGAATGTACTCTTCTCTATCATTTTCTATTTCTAGAGCTATGAACAACTAAACCCCTTTTCATTGGGTTAGGGAGCTCTGTTGTAATTTGATAGATCAATTATAGTTTTCATTCTTCTTCCTCTCTCTTTTCTCTTGATTTTACTAGAAAGCTTTCGATCTTAATTCAATTGGTTAGTTGTGTTGGAAAAGAAACTCTCCATAATTGGATCTCTTCTGAGCCTTGGAAAAGGGATGAGGAGATCATCCTAGAATTGCTTTCTCATGTTGGACCTAATTGGGGTTTGGATGGATATAGTGACATATAATCCTACTAACACTTTGATTTGGAAATACATGTGGTATAATCAGTAACCATACTTCATCTCTTCCCATGAGCAATTAAATCAAGGAATTGGCCAATTGTTCAAGCTTAGAGAGATTGGGTTGCCAAGGAATTGGGATCCAATCACTTAAGATTGCCAAGGAGATCAATGAATGCATTGATTGAGGAAGAGATGAGAATGAACTTGGTCCAGAGAATGCAACATCTTCTAAGCCCAATGAATCCCCCATTTCTGATCTTACCCATTTTCTTTACCTTTTGTCATTTACTTTTATGCTCATCTCCCTAATTCCCCATTTAAGATTCTGCAATTTACTTTTTTCAAATTTACATTCTGCTATTTATTTCCAGCACTTACATTCTCTGTTATTTACTTTCCTGCCATTTAATTTTCTACAATTTCTCAACTCAATTTCTGCTTAGCTCAACTAGAACATTCCTCTAATTAAAGTTATTTGACCAATCAATCCCTGTGGCTTTATTCTGTGTTTCTAGGCCAAAAACTGGGACAAAACGCGGCCCAAAATTGCCCCCAACATTTTCTGTTAATTCTGCAGATCACGAAGGTCACACGTACGCGTCAGTCACGCGTGCGCGTCATTTTGCGAATTTCCTTGTCACGCGTACGCGTCATCCACGCATGCGCGTCTTTTGTGCAGACTCCAATCCACGCGTACGCGTCAGGCACGCGCACGCGTCGCTGTAAATTTTTCCATTCCGCGTGCTCGCGTGAGCTATGCGTGCGCGTCGGTGCTCGCTGGTCATCTCCTTGGTTTCTTGTGTTCCTTCCATTTTTGCAAGCTTCCTCTCTATTTCCTAAGCTATTTCTGCCCTATAAAGCCTGAAACACTTAACACATGGATCACAGCATCGAATGGTATAAAGTAGAATTAAAATATACTGATTAAAGATCTCTAGGAAGCAAGTTTTCAATCATAAAATAATACTAGGAAGGGATTATAAACTCATGCAAATCATATGAATAAGTGGTTGAAGACTGGATAAAAACCACTCAATTAAACACAATATAAACCATAAAATAGTGGTTTATCAGGCCTCATACTCTGATTGATTGTTCGACACCGGGAACTCGAACTTGATCGATTGTTCATATATGACCCCGGCTGGGCTTTCCAAGATGATCCCGACTCCTCTGAACGTTTGGTTGGAGGCCCCGTCTACGTGGAGCTTCCACCGTATGCTCGTCGCCTCAGTTGGGTTTCCCGTTACTTCCACCAAGAAATCGGCCATGCCTTCACTTTGATCGCATGCCTGGGTTCATATTGCAAGTCATACTGGGATAGCTCGATAGCCCAAGTCATCATTCTTCCCGCTAAGTCGGGTTTCTGGAGTACCTGGCGGATTCCCTGGTCTGTCCTCACGACTACTTGATGACCTTGGAAGTATTGTCGTAATCTACGGGAAGAGGTCAGGAGCGCAAGTGCCAACTTCTCTAATTTGCTGTATCTCAATTCTGCTCCTTGCAGTTCTTTGCTCACAAAGTAAATTGGCTGTTGGATCTTTCCTTCTTCTCGTACTAAAACCGCTACCATCGCTTCATCCTTTATAGCCAAGTATAGGTATAGTGGTTCTCTGACCTTGGGCTTCCCGAGAACAGGTGGTGTTGCAAGGATCTCTTTGAAATGCTTGAATGCTTCTTCGCACACCGGGGTCCATTCAAATGCTATCCCCTTTTTCATCAGGTTAAAGAATGGTAGCGCCCTAGCAGCCGACGCTTCGAGAAACCGTGATAGTGCGGTGAGCCTCCCTGTCAACCTTTAGACGTCTTTAATGCATCCCGGGCTTTTCATCTGGAGTATTGCTTCACATTTTTCCGGATTGGCCTCTACCCCTCTTTGGGTTATCATAAACCCCAAGAATTTTCCCGCCTCCATGGCGAAGGCGCATTTAAGTGGGTTGAGCCTCATGCCGTGTTGTCGGAGGGAGGCGAATATGTTTTCCAGATCACCTATGAGATCATCAGGTCGGGTGGTCTTTACTAAAATATCGTCTACGTATACTTCCACCGTTTTTCCTATGAGGTCACTGAATATCTTATTCATCAACCTTTGGTAGGTGGCCCCTGCATTCTTCAGCCCGAACAGCATTACCTTGTAGTAATATGTTCCCCCAGTGTTATGAACGTTGTCTTCTCCTCGTATGGCCGGTGCATCAGTATCTGATTGTAGCCAGAATAAGCATCCATGAAGCTCAGATACCGATATCCCGCCGCCGCGTCGACGAGCGCATTTATGTTGGGGAGGGGGTAGGAGTCTTTGGGACATGCTTTGTTAAGATTGGAGTAATCTACGCACATCCTCCATTTTCCATTGTGCTTTCTAACCAGAACCACATTCGACAGCCAAGTCGAGTAGTCGAGTTCCCGAATAAATCCCGCTTCGAGAAGGCTGGCCATCTGCTTGGCCACCTCCTCTGTCCTTTCTTGTGACATTTTTCTTCTCCTCTGAGCGATCGCCTTGGCCCCCGCTTTGACGGCCAAGCGATGCGACATGAGCTGGGGGTCTATCCCCGGCATGTCGGCTAGCGTCCAGGCAAATAGGTCGCTGTTAGACCTGATCGTTTCCATTAAAGGTTCCTTCAGGTCGTGTGGGAGATTCCTGTTCACGAAAGTGAACTTTTCCTCTGTGTCGCCAACCCTAAACCTTTCTAAGTTCCCTTCCGGTTCGGGTATGGGTTTGTCGTCGACTCAAGCGTCCAGGTCGGCGAGGAATACTCCCGATGCTTCCTTGGATTTCTTCCTTAAGGAGAGGTTGGCATTGTCGCAAGCGACTGTCGTTTCCAAGTCTCCCTTTATGGATCCAACGAATCCGTCGTCAGCGATGAACTTCATTACCAACATCTTTGTACTGATCATTGCCCCGAGATTGTTGATAGTCTTTCTTCCTAGGATGACATTGTAGGCCGTGGAGTCTCGTAGAACCACGAACTCAGCCATTACCGATCTCCTTCCCTGTCCTAGTCCAATGGATATTGGCAGGGAGATTATCCTGTCGGGCTTGATAAAGTGGTCACCCAAGACTACTACACCGTGCTGGTGAGTCCTTAAGTCGGCATCCCGGAGACCCAAGGCATCGAACACATTACGGAACATGATATTTGAATTAGCCCCGGTGTCTACGAGGATCCGCTTGATGAGGCCGGTTCCCACTCTGGCCGTGATGACCATAGGAGGGTTTTTCGCGACCTCATCGAACCATTGGTCCTCCAGTCCGAACGAGATGAGTGGAACCCTCTTGGAGCTTCGCACAGAAGATGAGGGGACTGCCAGGAATTTGGCGTCCTTCTTGTGTGCCGACCTCGACCTCGGAGCCGCGTCTCTTGCTGTCACCACGTTCACTATGGTAAGGCCATGCTCGTTGTCCTCTGGCTCCTGACATCTCTTCACTGCGCGGGTCTTGTCCTCTCCCTCGCGGTCGCGATCCCGTCTCCTCGGCTCCCTGATGAGGTGGGAGAATTTGGCCAGCTTTCCGTCTCGAATCGCTTGCTCTAGCACGTCCTTCAGGTCGAAACAATCCTGTGTCTTATGTCCGTAGTCCTTATGATAATCACAATAGAGGCTTTTGTTCCCCCCAGTTCTATCCTTTAGAGGTCAGGGCTTCGATAAAATTCCCTTCTCGGCTATCTGCTAATAAACTTCTATGATGGGGACGGTGAGGGGGGTATAGTTGGTGAACTTTACCACTCGGAGAAACGGCCTAGATGTCTTGGCCGGCCTACCGTCCCTGGCATGCTCCTTCAGCCTTTCCCCGCCACCGTGTTGCCGAGGCTGGTTGAAGGCGGGCTGCTGCTTGTTGACAACCAGGACTTGACTAACTTCTTCATCGTTGATATATTTCCTAGCCACGCTTTGGATCTCTTGCATCGTCCACACCGGCTTCGTGGTGAGATGCTTCCTGAAATCCTCGTTCAGAAGTCCATTCGTCAAACACAGGCTGGCTACCAAATCAGTTAGCCCATCAATCTCCAAGCACTCGTTGTTGAACTGGTCCAAATATTTTTCTGGTCGGCTCGCCGGGCCTCTGTGTCACCCTGAGCAAGTTGATCGGGTGCTTTGCCTTTGCGATTTTGGTAGTGAATTGGGCTAGGAAAGCGTGGCTAATGTCCGAAACCCTGGCCACCGAGCCCTGTGGGAGGCTGTTAAACCACCGTATTGTAGGTCCCACCAAAGTGACCAGGAAAGCGCGGCACCTCACTTCGTCTTCCACTCCCTCCAGTTTCATTCTGGCCTCGAAGGTCGTGAGATGCTCCTGTGGGTCTTGGGTTCCGTCGTACCTCATGTCCATCGACTTAACAAAATGCTTTGGCAGCCGGACCTCGAGGATGGAACGATGAAATGGGGTTGCGCCCATTATCACGGGTCGTCGCGTTCTCCTCGGCCTTTCTCCGTCATCTTCCCAATCCCGTTCTGTGGCGCGTCTCCTTTCAGGCCGGGTGTATATCACGGGGTCACGACGTCTTTTTGGGCGTCCTTCTTCCTCCGGACGCTTTCGGATTCAGATCGTGGACTAGGCGTTCGTCGGGAGTGACTTCTCGGAGGAGAACGAGAATAGCTTGGTTCGGGAGTTCCTTGAAGATGTTCCTGATCTGCCAGCTGGCGTTCCAGGTTCTGCATCCTGTGACGCAATTCCTGCATTATTTTGGCACTATTGCTGCCTGTTCCCCCAAAGGGGCGCCTTTCTTGAGATTGTGAAGACGGCTCGGGTCATCGTGGAGGGGACCTCGTGCGATCCCGGGAGGAAGCCACGGAGGCTTGCCCTCTGTGCTCGGCCCTGCGACTTGGTTCTCCAGGACCAAGTACGATGTCCATTCAGGCGTATCCCCACATACGGTGCCAATATACGGTAGCTCGGATACCAGACTGTTCGGGGAGGTTGTTGGGTTGGAAAGGCGGGTCTCACTTGGTTCAGGGATGTGGGGGCGAAGCTGGAGCAGCCGACTTCACGAGCTCTTTGTATGGAGAGGGGAGGGTGCCACCTACAAAGATACTCCGACGCTCTAGTCAGTCAGGTGTGCAGGTGAGAAATGGATAAGATGATGTGTGTGACGTACCTTGGGGGAGGGGTAGGACCCTCCCCTTATATACCTTGTCAAAAAAGTGGGCCCTATAGGAGAAGGTCTCTTTCCAGGAAGTTTCCTTCTCCCCAGCTGTTATGCAGCTGGCAAGGAGGGTGCGTGGCCGGGTTGCCAGATGGGCGGGTACTGACGAGAGAACTTTTGCGTGGTCTAGAAATTTGCGGATAAATCCTCGTTGCAAGTATAGTTTCTAAACCTTCAAAAGTCCTTTCATACAAACGTTTTGGTTGTCACAAGTAACAAACCCCTTTTAAAATTGATAACCGAGTATTTAAACCTCGGGTCGTCTTCTCAAGGAATTGCAGGGAAGTATGTTCTTATTATTGGTTATGAATTTGTAAATTAGGGGTTTTAGAAAGTAAGGGAGCAGTATGTTGCATAAGAAGAATAAAATAAATAAATAAATATAAAATAAACTCTTGGCAAGGTATGAGAACTGGAAGTCCTATCCTGGTTATCCTTATCAATTGTAATGAGAATTGGATTCTTCTCCCACTTTGTTAACCTCTAACTATGAAGGTAAGTTAAGTGGATGAATTAATTTTTATTCCTCAGGTCCTAGTCTTTCCTTGGGGAAGGCTAGAGTTATTGGAACTCGAATTAATTCTTGAAGAATTCCAATTTTCAATCAACAATGAGTTTGATAACTCAAGAGTTACCAATGACTCAACCAAGCCAAAAGGGAAAAATTCAAATTATTTATATAAATAATAGAAAGCAATCATAAGTCTGAAATACCTCAAAATATATTAAATAGAAAATCAATCTAAACATAGAGAGTCATAAACAAAATTGAGAAAAGAAATAAAAGAACATTGAACCTGGGATTGAGAGTCACTCCTAAAACTAAGAGAAGTCCTAAATCCTAATCTTAAGAGAGAGGAGAGAACCTCTCTCTCTAAAAACTACATCTACTCCTAAAATTGTGAATTATCAGAGCATGATTATGAATGGATGCATTCTCCTACTTTATAGCCTCTAATCTGTGTTTTCTGGGCCGCAAACTGGGTCGGAAACAGCCCAGAAATCGCTGGAGGAGAGATCTGCCACGCTGGTTTTTCGTCACTGCGACGCGTCCGTGTGGATCACGTGTTCGCATTGCCTAGCGTCAGGGCAACTATGGAATATTATATATCAAATCAAAGCCCCGGACGTTAGATTTCTAACACAACTGGAACCGCATCGTTTGGACCTCTGTAGCTAAAGTTACAGCCGTTTGAGTACGAGAGGGTCAGGTTGACAGCTTTGCAGTTCCTTCAACTTCTTATATTCCTTCCACTTTTACATGCTTCCTTTCCATCCTCTGAGCCATTCCTGCCCTGTAATCTCTGAAAGCACTTAACACACATATCAAGGCATCTAATGGTAATAAGAGAAGATTAATATTAGCAAAGATAAGTCCAAAGAAACATGTTTTCAATTAAAGCACATAATTAGGAAGGCAAATGTAAAACCATGCAAATAGTATGAATAAGTGGGTAAAGAGTAGATAAAAACCACTTAATTGAGCACAAGATAAACCATAAAATAGTGGTTTATCAACCTCCCCACACTTAAACATTAGCATGTCCTCATGCTAAGCTCGAGAGAACTATAAAAGTGAAGAGGAATGGTAAAATGTACGAAATGCAACCTATATATATGAGTGCAAAATGTTTCTACCTACTTGGTTAAAAGTAAATAAGTTCTCCAAGACAAACATAAATCAAATTCCACTAATTCAAATTATACAATAAAAAGCGAGTAAACTTGTAAGAAGACATCTCATGAAAGCAGGGAACATAGAATCAAGCATTGAACCCTCACTGGTAGTGTATATCACTCTAATCTCTCAAGTGTATAGGGTTATTCACTCTACTCTTCTCTAGTCATGCTTTCTAAACCTTGTTCTTGATGAGCGGATAATTTATACGCTTTTTGGCATTGTTTTTAGTATGTTTTTAGTAGGATCTAGTTACTTTTAGGGATGTTTTCATTAGTTTTTATGTTAAATTTACATTTCTGGACTTTACTATGAGTTTGTGTGTTTTTCTGTGATTTCAGGTATTTTCTGGCTGAAATTGAGGGACTTGAGCAGAAATCAGATTCAGAGGTTGAAGAAGGACTGCTGATGCTGTTGGATTCTGACCTCCCTGCACTCAAAGTGGATTTTCTGGAGCTACAGAACTCGAAATGGCGCGCTTCCAATTGCGTTGGAAAGTAGACATCCAGGGCTTTCCAGTAATATATAATAGTCCATACTTTGGCCAAGAATAAATGACGTAAACTGGCATTTAACGCCAGCTTTCTGTCCAAATCTGGCGTCCAGCGCCAGAAAAGGAGCCAAAACCAGAGTTGAACGCCCAAACTGGCACAAAAGCTGGCGTTCAACTCCAAGAAGGACCTCTACACGTGCAACACTCAAGCTCAGCCCAAGCACACACCAAGTGGGCCCCGGAAGTAGATTTATGCATCAATTACTTACTTCTGTAAACCCTAGTAGCTAGTTTATTATAAATAGGACCTTTCACTATTGTATTAGACGTCTTTTTGACCATCTTTGATAAGTTGTATGCTATCTTAGATCACGTTTGAGGGCTGGCCTCTCGGCCATGCCTGGACTTTCACTTATGTAATTTTAACGGTAGAGTTTCTACACTCCATAGATTAAGGTGTGGAGCTCTGCTGTTCCTCAAAGATTAATGCAAAGTACTACTGTTTTCTATTCAATTCACCTTGTTTCGCTTCTAAGATATTCATTCGCACTTCAATCTGAATGTGATGAATGTGACAATCATCATCATTCCCTATGAACGCGTGCCTGACAACCACTTCCGTTCTACCTTAGACTGAATGAGTATCTCTTAGATCTCCTAATCAGAATCTTCGTGGTGTAAGCTAGAATGATGGCGGCATTCAAGAGAATCCGGAAGGTCTAAACCTTGTCTGTGGTATTCCGAGTAGGATTCAATGAATGAATGACTGTGACGAGCTCCAAACTCGCGATTGCGGGGCGTTAGTGACAGACGCAAAAGGATAGTAAATCCTATTCCAGCATGATCGAGAACTGACAGATGAATAGCCGTGCCGTGACAGAGTGCGTTGATCATTTTCACTGAGAGGATAAGATGAAGCCATTGACAAGGGTGATGCCTCCAGACGATTAGCCGTGCCGTGACAGGGCATTGGATCATTTTCCCGAGAGATGACCGAAAGTAGCCATTGACAGTGGTGATGTATCACATAAAGCCAGCCATGGAAAGGAGTAAGACTGATTGGATGAAGGCAGCAGGAAAGCAAAGGTTCAGAGGAACGAAAAGCATCTCTATTTGCTTATCTGAAATTCTCACCAATGAATTACATAAGTATATCTATCCTTACTTTATGTTTTATTTACATAATATATTGTAGCCCATATGAGTCAACTTAACTGAGATTTACAAGGTGACCATAGCTTGCTTCATACCGACAATCTCCGTAGGATTCAACCCTTACTCACGTAAGGTATTACTTGGACGACCCAGTGCACTTGCTGGTTAGTTATGCGAAGTTGTGAAGATATGTTTAGACCATGGTCCTGTGCATCCGTTTTTGGTGCCATTGCCAGGGAATCAATTTCGAACAACAATTCACAACCCGAGTAGCAATTTCGCATACCAAGTTTTTGGCGCCGTTGCCGGGGATTGTTCGAGTTTGGACAACTGACGATTCATCTTGTTGCTCAGATTAGGTAATTTTCTTTTTGTTTTCTTTTCAAAAAATTTTCAAAAATCTTTCAAAAATTTCTCATCTGTTTTCGAAAAAAAAATATTTTTCTTCAGAATTTTTTAGAATGAATTCTAGTGTTTCATAAAGCATGTTGAAGCTTGGCTGGCTGTAAAGCCATGCCTGTAGGGCATGTTAGGCTTGTCATGTCTGAATTACACTCATATTTTTATTAAAGCTTGGCTGGCTATTAAGCCATGCCTGACCCTTTGATTGGAGCTTTAGACTAACATGGCAAGATTCCTGGAATTCATATTAAAAATTTTGGAATCCTTATTTTTATTTTTCATAATAATTTTCGAAAAAAAAATAATATAAAAAAATTAGAAAATCATAAAAAAAAATCAAAAATATTTTTTTGTGTTTCTTGTTTGAGTCTTGAGTCATGTTATAAGTTTGGTGTCAATTGCATGTGCATCTTGCATTTTTCGAAAATTCTTATGCATTCATAGTGTTCTTCATGATCTTCAAGTTGTTCTTGGTAAGTCTTCTTGTTTGATCTTTGCATTTGCATGTTTTGTGTCTTTTCTTGTTTTTCATATGCATTCTTGACTTCTTAGTGCCTAAGCATTAAAGAATTCTAAGTTTGGTGTCCTGCATATTTTCTTTGCATTAAAATTTTTTTCAAAAACATGTTCTTGGTGTTCATCTTGACATTCAAAGTGTTCTTGGTGTTCATCTTGACATTCATAGCATTCTTGCATGCATTCATTGTTTTAATCTAAAAATTTCATGCATTGCATTATTTTTCTTGTTTTCCTCTCTCATCATTAAAAATTCAAAAATCAAAAAAATATCTTTCCCTCTTTCTCTCTCATAAATTCGAAAATTAGATTTGACTTTTTAAAAAATTTTTAAAATCTAGTTGTTTTCATGAGTCAAATCAAATTTTCAATTTAAAAATCCTATCTTTTTCAAAAAAATCTTTTTCAAAAATCAAATCTTTTTCATTTTTCTTAGTTATTTTCGAAAATTCTAAAAATATTTTTCAAAAATCTTTTTCTTATTTTTATACCAAATTTTCGAAAATAACAATAACAATTAATGTTTTGATTCAAAAATTTCAAGTTTGTTACCTTCAGGCCATTCTCCAGAGAGTTAGGCCTGGGTTGGGCCAACTCTAAGCCCCTAGCCCAACTCCATGCACGCGTGCGCGCACAGTACGCGCACGCGCCCTTCCCTATTTCGCTCACCCTCGCCTAAGCGCGTTGTACGCGCCCGCGTAAGACCCCATTTTTTCAATGGACGCGGACGCGCGATGTGCGCGCGCGCGCCAATTCAAAATTCGGGATAACCCTAGCTCGCGAGGCACACTGCGCAGTCGCGCACCCCAACCTCCACCCCCATCTTCTTCTTCTCCTCGCCCCATCTATCATCGCAGCAGCAACACCAGCCGCCGCCGCGCCTCCCTCACCGCCGGCGACTTGCCCTCCCTCATCATCGCCTTCTCATCCCCCTCTCACCGCCACCCATTCTCTCTCTCACTCTTCTCTCCCTCCGCCCTTCAGTTTCCCGAACCCCCACCGCGCCACCGTCGCCGCCACCGCGCCGCCATCACTGCCTTCCTCTCTCTCTCTCTTCCCTTTTCTCATCCCCCTCTGCCCGACTCACCACCGCCGACCCTCCGCCCTTCAGTTTCCCGAACCCCCACCGCGCCACCGTTCACGGCGGTGCCACTCTGTTTCTGCTGCCTTATCCCCCCCATTTCCATTTTCAGTTTTCCCGGCTCCCAGGTTCCTGCTCCATTTCTGCTATCTCTGTTTCTATTTTCCCTTTTTCATTTTTTTGTTAATTCCTAGAATTGCATGATCAGTTAGCCTTGGACTGTTGTATGTTAGGATTAGTTAGAAATACTTGCGGTTAGGTAGCTAGGACTGGATAGAGGATTCTAGGCCTGATAAGTGCTCCGTACGTGCTTACTTGCTGTTTGTCTGTTTGAATGTTGTATGCTGCTTTTGGCCTACCCTTTATGAACTTCTTGTTGCCTGAAGGCTATACCACTGCTGCTGTGCTTAATTGATGCTGCTTTCTTACTGTTTGTGCTATTCTGTTATCCGGGAACGTCCAATTTTAAGCCGGAATGCTGCCCGATTTTCAAGGAAATTAGTTTTCTTTTAATCTTTATTTCAGTTTTGGGCAACTTTCCGTTTCCTTTTCGACTTCCCGGATTTGCACAATCATTGTGAACATGCACCACAATTTCTCGTTCAATTGAGCCTATATATCATCATATCGCTAATCCACTTTTCTAACTCACTAATTTCTTTCACCATTTTCCTTCCACTCACTTTTAACCCTCTTTAACAATTCTTTCATGAATATGATGATATTGGTGCCTTTTGCATATGAGATGTTACCTTTAATGGGATTACGGTTTTGGTTCATTCACTTATGCTTACTTGTTCACTTTTACATATTCAGTGCGACATCATGCTTGGTCTTTGATAATTGTATCCTGAACATGCTTTCTCGTTACATGCTAAATGTTTTATATATTCTATCATATTTTTTTTTCAGGATGTCGGATAAGGGCAAAGCCGTAGCCACCACCTCCAAAAAGAGAAAACACTCTACCCCCTCCACTCCTTCCATCTACAAGAACTATGCCAGAAATCCATTGCAGGACGAGGATAAAGAGAACCAGCTGTTGCCTTCTACCGATCCGGGCAAATTCCCCAATCTCTACTGTGAGCTTCGGTTTTCCAGATATCGAACCACGAAGCTTAATATTGAGAAGAAGTTGCTCCTACCTAATGATGTGAGACGGCGCATTAACGGTCGGATCCTTGAGTTAGGTATTGATTTTGTGGACCGGGATTTGGGTGACATCAACATATCTTGGGTGAAGGAATTCTACTGCAATTTTTTCCGTCCGACCTTGGATTCAGTTCAGGTGCGGGGTAGAGAGATTCTGCTCACCGAGGCCGCCATTGGGGAGGCATTACATTGCCGTCACATTCCGCTTGACCAGTGTGCCCACCATCAGGCTGAGATAGCCATCCATACCATGACATTTGATTATGAGGCGCTTCGGCGTGTGATTGGGATACCGGAGGCTTCATGGGTTATGGATGCGGGCAACACCAAGCCGAAGGGGATGTTATTCACTCATTTGACCAGGGAGGCCAAGACTTGGCAGATGATCTTCGCCCACTACGTCCTGCCTACCACCCACTTTTCTGAGGTCCCCATGGAGATGCTTTTGCTGATAGGGTGTGTTATGGAGGGGAAGGATGTCTCCTTCCCTAGACTTATCCGGCAGTGCATGTGGCGGGCGCATATTCGTGGCCTACTTCCATTTCCTACATTGGTCACGAGTATGGCGGCCTTAGCTGATGTCCCATGGTCAGATGATGATGTGCGACCACCACCCGCTGATGCAGATGACAGGGAGGTTACTATCCCCTGGGGTGTTTGGGTGCACGAGAAGCCACCTGCTAGCCGCCGCTCTCGGGCTAGGGCTGCCATAGGGACACCCTCACCACCAGCCCCTGCAGCTGGCTCTTCCTCCTCTACAGCCGCAGCTCCTCCACCATCTACAGACCCTCCAGCAGCACCTGAGCCTACCTATCTCCTGGTCCAGCGTCTCTTCCGGTTCTTAGAGCGTGAGCGACACCATGTCAGACGCCGCTTGGATCGGATGGACCAGGCACTTATCTCCCTCGGCGCTGAGCTACCTCCGCTTCCCGATTCTCCGGCCTCCGATGAGCAGGATCATCAGGAAGAGGACGCGGAGGCACTAGCTCAGCAGGATGCCCCTACCGCTACAGAGCCAGCACACATGGAGGCTCCACCTCAGACACAGGAGACTCCACCGGTCCCACAGCCACAGTCAGAGCCAGAGCCTATCGTTGTACCTCCCACTGATCCTCCGGTTTAGCATCGAGGACGATGCTTGATTTTAAGTGTGGGGAGGGCACCGGTAGCATTATTTGGGAACCGGTGAACTTTTCAGCCTAGTTATCTTATTTTGCACATCTTTGTATATATTTTGATGCATTTCTAGTTTGCTTTGGATACTTTTACTGCTTATTTTGGGATTTTAGATATTTTGATCTTAGATATTTTGATACTTTTGGACAGTTTTAGATGTTTTGGATGATAGATTTCGTACCTTTAGATTCCGTACTTTTAGTTGGATTCTTCTTTATACATTTTGTTTATCTTATTTTTAGTTGTGGTTGTGATTAGAAATCATGTTTTAAGTAAAACTTAGGCACCCCTTTTTGCATATTATATTGATTCTAAGTGAAAAAGGAAAGGGTGAACTAAGAAAATTTTTTGAATTTTTCAATCACAACAATGCTTAGTCAAACATTGAGGTTTTTCAAGAAAGTTTAAATATAGGGCATTAACCCAATTGATTGAAAGAAAATTTTTGAAACTTGCTTGAAATTCATACCTTGTGAAGCATGTATTGAACTGAGAACACAAGCTTGTGAGACTTGAGCCTATTGATGTGGTTACATTTTATAACCATTCATTTTCCATTCTTGTGTGAAATTGTTCTCTTTCCATGATTGTGATCCTTAATTTGCTTGATTCTATATGTCCACTTATTTCTTGTGTTTGTGCATTTATATGATTGAGGCCATTATCTCATTTGCCACTTACCCAAATAGCCAACCTTTTACTCTCCATTGTTAGCCAATTTTGAGCCTATACTTAACCAACTCATTCTTATTTTAGCTCATTACAAGCCCAAGGCGGAAAACCAATGAGAAGTCCTTGTTTGGATCTTTGAATAGCCTAGGCTAGTGAGAGTGTGTATTATTCAAAGTTGGTGAGGCTTGGGAACGTGGGATAGGGTAAAGGGGACAATACACTTTTCTGTTTAGGAATTGGGCACATATTCATGTATTAATCAAATGTAGAGACCTTATGCATTGATGTTCTTATATTTAGTTTGAAAGAAGAAAAAGAGAAAAAAAAATATATATATATAAAAAAAAATGAAATGATGAAAAGAAAAATAAAATGAAAGAAAAAAAAAAGAGGAAAAAATAAAAAGGGACAAAATGCCCCAAAGTGAAGTCAATAAAAAGAAATCAATGCATAGGTGTTGTGAATCAAATACGAATGCATGAGTATGTAAGAAAAAGTGAAGAATGGGTAGTTAGAATAGCTTGCATTTGTATAGGTCATTAAATAGGTTAGGTGGAAAAGTCTATGCTAATCAAAGATTCAAATCCTAGTCCACTTGACCATAAATGACCCTACCTTGGCCCTAACCCCATTACAACCTAAATGAAAGACCTCATGATGAATGTATGCACGCATTGAATAAATTTTGATTGTTAGAAGAAAATCAAATCTTGGAAAACATGATTAGAAGAGAATTGAGTGGATTAACCCTTAAACACTTGAGTGAATAGAGCGGATACACATCCGGTGAGGGTTCAAAAGCTCAATTACATGCATTTCACCTATATTATCTATATTCTTGCAAGTTTGAACTCCTTTTAACAATTCAATACAATTGTGGTTTGGACTTGGTCCTTATTACTTAGCTCTTGTACTTACACATGCTCTCTTGGGAATTGATTTGTTTGAACTAAGCATTTCCAATTGCCTTAGATAGTTGCATTTAGATAGGACTCATATAGTTTAGTTGCATTCAATAAATGCCATACCCCTTAGTTCCTTCTTATTTTAGCATGAGGACATGCTAAGGCTTAAGTGTGGGGAGGTTGACAAACCCCAATTTGACGGTTTGTTTTGCCTTGAATTTAGAACATTTTGATAACCTTTTGTCACATTTAGCCTAAGAATTAGCATGGTTTTGTTATCTCTTCCATGATTGTGCTTAAGTGTAAAAAACATGCTTTTTAAGCCTTGTCTTGGTAAATTCTAGTTTCTGTTTGATTCCATACGATGCCTTGATGTGTTTGCTAGTAACCTCAGGATTGAAACTAGGCATGGATCAAAGGAAGCAAGGAAGGAAGCAAGGAAGGAAGCATACAAGTGGAGAGAAGCATAAAAAAGTCAAAGAAGCAAAGTCAGCCATGCACGCGCACGCGCACAAGGCGCTCGCGCGCACATTGCAGAATCGACCAGGGACGCGCACGCGTACCATGCGCGCACGCGCCGATGATGGCACATGACCTCATTAATGCAACACGTGCCTGGCGATTTTGAGAGGTTTTCTGAACCCATTTTGGCGCCAAATTGCTAAGGGAAAGGAGTAAAAGGATGAAGGATTAAGGGAGGATCATCATTCATCACTTAGGATCATTGATCACTTTAGAAGTTAGTGACCATTAGTTTAGTTTTAGTTTTTTAGTTAGTTTCTAGAGAGAGAAGCTCTCCCTTCTCTCTAGGATTAGGATTAGGTTTAGGTTAATCTCTCTTCTTAGATCTAGGTTTAACTCATGCTTTGATTCACTTTTCATTTACCAATTCTTAATCTTCTCCTCTTCCTCTTTCTAGATGTGTGCTTTAATAATTGTAATCCTTCATTTTGTTTTGGATATATTGTTGTTCCTTGGTTTTCTTTCAATAATGCAATTTGAGGTAATTCATGATAATTGTGATTTCCTTGATTGTTGTTGTTAATTCCTTTCAATAATTGTTGTTAGACTTCATTCTTGTTATTGATTTACTATACTTTTCTTTTGTGCCTTCCAAGTGTTTGATGAAATGCTTGGTTGAATTTTAGTGTAGATTTTGTTCCTCTTGGCCTAGGTAGAGTAATTAGTGACACTTGAGTTATCTAATTCCTTTGTTGATTGATAATTGGAGAGATTGCTAATTGATTTGAAAGCCTCCAAAGCTAGTCATTCCTTTAGGAGTTGATTAGGACTTGAGAAATCAAATTGATTCATCCACTTGACTTTCCTTTAATTAGTAAGGGTTAACTAAGTGGTAGCAATGAACAAGTCTCATCACAATTGAAAAGGATAACTAGGATAGGACTTCTAATTTTCATACCTTGCCAAGAGCCTTTTATAGTTGTTAGTTTATTTTCATTGCCATTTACTTTTCATGCTTCTTATCCCAAAACCCCAAAATAACCCATAACCGATAACAAGACACTTCATTGTACGTCCTAGGGAGAACGACCCGAGGTTTAAATACTTCGGTTTATAAATTTTAGGGGTCTGTACTTGTGACAAACAACTTTTTGTATGAAAGGATTAGTGATTGGTTTAGAAACTATACTTTACAACGAAATTTCATTAGTGAAATTCTAAACCGTCAAAAATCCAATCGTCAGGCCACTGTAAGTTTCATGAATGAAACAAGGTCTTCCATTAGAAATTTGGAAGCACAAGTGGGCCAGCTGAGTAAAAGGATCACTGAAATCCCTCCTAGTACTCTCCCAAGCGATACAGAAGAGAATCCAAAAGGAGAGTGCAAGGCCATTGACATAAGCACCATGGCCGAACCCAAAGAAGGAGAGGAGGACGTGAATCCCAAGGAGGAAGACCTCCTGGGACGTCCAGTGACCAGTAAGGAGCTTCCCTCTGAGGAACCAAAGGACTCTGAGGCTCATCTAGAGACCATAGGGATTCCATTGAACCTCCTTATGCCATTCATGAGCTCTGATGAGTACTCCTCTTCTGAAGAGAATGAGGATGTTACTGAAGAGCAAACTGCCAAGTTTCTTGGTGCAATCATGAAGCTAAATGCCAAATTATTTGGTATTGAAACTTGGGAAGATGAACCTCCCTTGTTTATCAATGAACTAAGTGATCTGGATCAACTGACATTGCCTCAGAAGAGACAGGATCCTGGAAAGTTCATAATACCTTGTACTATAGGCACCATGATCTTTAAGGCTCTGTGTGACCTGGGTTCAGGAATAAACCTCATGCCCCTCTCTGTAATAGAGAAACTGGGAATCTATGGGGTGCAAGCTGCTAAAATCTCATTAGAGATGGCAGACAATTCAAGAAAACAGGCTTATGGACAAGTAGAGGATGTGTTAGTAAAGGTTGAAGGCCTTTACGTCCCTGCTGATTTCATAGTCCTGGATACTGGAAAGGAAGAGGATGAATCCATTATCCTAGGAAGACCTTTCCTAGCCACAGCAAGAGCTGTGATTGATATGGACAGAGGAGAATTGATCCTTCAATTAAATAAGGATAGCCTTGTGTTTACAACTCAAGGATTTCTTTCTGCATCCATGGAGAGGAAGCATAAAAAGCTTCTCTCAAAGCAGAGTCAACCAAAGCCCCCACAGTCAAACTCTAAGTTTGGTGTTGAACTCGCATATCCAAACTCTAAGTTTGGTGTTGGAGAGTCTCAACAATGCTCTGAACATCTGTGAGGCTCCATGAGAGCCCACTGTCAAGCTATTGACATTAAAGAAGCGCTTGTTGGGAGGCAACCCAATTTCTATTTATCTAACTCTATTTTTTTCTTAATTATATGTCTTTATAGGTTCATGATCATGTGGAGTCACAAAATAAATATAAAAATTGAAAACAGAATCAAAAACAGCAGAAGAAAAATCACACCCTGGATGAAGCATCTGCCTGGCGTTCAACGCCAGAACAGAGCATGGTTCTGGCGCTGAACGCCCAAAATGGGCAGCATCCTGGCGCTGAACGCCCAGAACAAGCATGGTTCTGGCGTTCAACGCCAGAAATGGCAACAAATGGGCGTTGAACGCCCAAAATGGGCACCAACCTGGCGCTGAACGCCCAGAGTTGTGTGCAAGGGCATGTTACATGCCTAAATTGGTGCAGGGATGTAAATGCCTTGACACCTCAGGATCTGTGGATCCCACAGGATCATCTCAGGATCTGTGGACCCCACAGGATCCCCACCTACCTCATCATCTCTCTTTCCATTCATGATCATCCCTTCTGTTTTCCATTTACCACTCACATCCATACACCCACTACCTTCAAAATTCAACATCTCTCTCCCACCCAATCCCACCCATATGACCGAATACACACATCCATTCATCTCCTCCATATCTTCTTCTTCTTCTTCTATTCTTTCTTCTTTTGCTCGAGGGCGAGCAACATTCTAAGTTTGGTGTGGTAAAAGCATAGCTTTTTTGTTTTTTTCCATATCCATTGATGGCACCTAAGGCCAGAGAAACCTCTAGAAAGAGGAAAGGGAAGACAAAATCTTCCATCAAGGGTCTATAGCTCAGTGGTAGAACATTTGACTGCAAATCAAGAGATCCCTGAGATACCTCAGGGGATACATTTTCTTCCACACAATTATTGGAGGCAACTAAGGGTGGAACATCAAGAGCACTCCATCATGCTCCATGAAATAAGAGAAGATCAAAAAGCAATGAGGGAGGAGCAACAAAGACAAGGGAGAGACATAGAAGAGCTCAAGGACGTCATTGGCCCCTCAAGAAGGAAACGCCACCATCACTAAGGTGGATTCATTCCTTGCTCTTATTTCTTCTGTTTTTCGTTTTCTATGTTAAGTGCTTATCTATGTTTGTGTCTTCATTACATGATCATTAATAGTTAGTAACTCTGTCTTAAAGTTATGAATGTCCTATGAATCCATCACCTCTCTTAAATGAAAAATGTTTTAATTCAAAAGAACAAGAAGTACATGAGTTTCAAATTTATCCTTGAACTTAGTTTAATTATATTGATGTGGTGACAATGCTTCTTGTTTTCTGAATGAATGCTTGAACAGTGCATATGTCTTTTGAAGTTGTTGTTTAAGAATGTTAAATATGTTGGCTCTTGAAAGAATGATGACTAGGAGACATGTTATTTGATAATCTGAAAAATCATAAAAATGATTCTTGAAGCAAGAAAAAGCAGCAAAGAACAAAGCTTGCAGAAAAAAAAGGGCAAAATAAAAATTAGAAAGAAAAAGAAAAAGCAAGCAGAAAAATCCAAAGCTCTTAAAACCAAGAGGCAAGAGCAAAAAGCCAATAACCCTTAAAACCAAAAGGCAAGGGCAAATAAAAAGGATCCCAAGGCTTTGAGCATCAGTGGATAGGAGGGTCTAAAGGAATAAAATCCTGGTCTAAGCGGCTAAACCAAGCTGTCCCTAACCATGTGCTTGTGGCGTGTAGGTGTCAAGTGAAAACTTGAGACTGAGCGGTTAAAGTCAGGGTCCAAAGCAAAAGAAGAGTGTGCTTAAGAACCCTGGACACCTCTAATTGGGGACTTTAGCAAAGCTGAGTCACAATCTGAAAAGGTTCACCCAATTATGTGTCTGTGGCATTTATGTATCCGGTGGTAATACTGGAAAACAAAGTGCTTAGGGCCACGGCCAAGACTCATAAAATAGTTGTGTTCAAGAATCATCATACTGAACTAGGAGAATCAATAACACTATCTGAACTCTGAGTTCCTATAGATGCCAATCATTCTGAACTTCAATGGATAAAGTGAGATGCCAAAACTATTCAAGAGGCAAAAAGTTATAAGTCCCGCTCATTTAATTGGAGCTATGTTTCATTGATAGTTTGGAATTTATAGTATATTCTCTTCTTTTTATCCTATTTGATTTTCCGTTGCTTGGGGACAAGCAACAATTTCAGTTTGGTGTTGTGATGAGCGGATAATTTATACGCTTTTTGGCATTATTTTTAGTATGTTTTTAGTAGGATCTAGTTACTTTTAGGGATGTTTTCATTACTTTTTATGTTAAATTCACATTTCTGGACTTTACTATGAGTTTGTGTGTTTTTCTGTAATTTCAGGTATTTTCTGGCTAAAATTGAGGGACTTGAGCGGAAATCAGATTCAGAGGTTGAAGAAGGACTGCTGATGCTGTTGGATTCTGACCTCCCTGTACTCAAAGTGGATTTTATGGAGCTACAGAACTCAAAATGGCGTGCTTCCAATTGCGTTGGAAAGTAGACATCCAGGGCTTTCCAGAAATATATAATAGTCCATACTTTGGCCAAGAATAAATGACGTAAACTGGCGTTCAACGCCAGCTTTCTGCCCAAATCTGGCGTCCAGCGCCAGAAAAGGAGCCAAAACCAGAGTTGAACGCCCAAACTGGCACAAAAGCTGGCGTTCAACTCCAAGAAGGACCTCTACACGTGCAACACTCAAGCTCAGCCCAAGCACACACCAAGTGGGCCCCGAAAGTGGATTTATGCATCAATTACTTACTTCTGTAAACCCTAGTAGCTAGTTTATTATAAATAGGAGCTTTCACTATTGTATTAGACGTCTTTTTGACCATCTTTGATCAGTTGTATGCTATCTTAGATCACGTTTGAGGGCTGGCCTCTCGGCCATGCCTGGACTTTCACTTATGTAATTTTAACGGTAGAGTTTCTACACTCCATAGATTAAGGTGTGGAGCTCTGCTGTTCCTCAAAGATTAATGCAAAGTACTACTGTTTTCTATTCAATTCACCTTGTTTCGCTTCTAAGATATTCATTCGCACTTCAATCTGAATGTGATGAATGTGACAATCATCATCATTCCCTATGAACGCGTGCCTGACAACCACTTCCGTTCTACCTTAGACTGAATGAGTATCTCTTAGATCTCCTAATCAGAATCTTCGTGGTGTAAGCTAGAATGATGGCAGCATTCAAGAGAATCCGGAAGGTCTAAACCTTGTCTGTGGTATTCCGAGTAGGATTCAATGAATGAATGACTGTGACGAGCTCCAAACTCGCGATTGCGGGGCGTTAGTGACAGACGCAAAAGGATAGTAAATCCTATTCCAGCATGATCGAGAACTGGCAGATGAATAGCCGTGCCGTGACAGAGTGCGTTGATCATTTTCACTGAGAGGATAAGATGAAGCCATTGACAAGGGTGATGCCTCCAGACGATTAGCCGTGCCGTGACAGGGCATTGGATCATTTTCCCGAGAGATGACCGAAAGTAGCCATTGACAGTGGTGATGTATCACATAAAGCCAGCCATGGAAAGGAGTAAGACTGATTGGATGAAGGCAGCAGGAAAGCAAAGGTTCAGAGGAACGAAAAGCATCTCTATTCGCTTATCTGAAATTCTCACCAATGAATTACATAAGTATTTCTATCCTTACTTTATGTTTTATTTACATAATATATTGTAGCCCATATGAGTCAACTTAACTGAGATTTACAAGGTGACCATAGCTTGCTTCATACCGACAATCTCCGTGGGATTCGACCCCTACTCACGTAAGGTATTACTTGGACGACCCAGTGCACTTGCTGGTTAGTTATGCGAAGTTGTGAAGATATGTTTAGACCATGGTCCTGTGCATCCGTTTTTGGTGCCATTGCCAGGGAATCAATTTCGAACAACAATTCACAACCCGAGTAGCAATTTCGCATACCAAGTTTTTGGCGCCGTTGCCGGGGATTGTTCGAGTTTGGACAACTGACGATTCATCTTGTTGCTCAGATTAGGTAATTTTCTTTTTGTTTTCTTTTCAAAAAATTTTCAAAAATCTTTCAAAAATTTCTCATCTGTTTTCGAAAAAAAAAATATTTTTCTTCAGAATTTTTTAGAATGAATTCTAGTGTTTCATAAAGCATGTTGAAGCTTGGCTGGCTGTAAAGCCATGCCTGTGGGGCATGTTAGGCTTGTCATGTCTGAATTACACTTATATTTTTGTTAAAGCTTGGCTGGCTATTAAGCCATGCCTGACCCTTTGATTGGAGCTTTAGACTAACATGGCAAGATTCCTGGAATTCATATTAAAAATTTTGGAATCCTTATTTTTATTTTTCATAATAATTTTCGAAAAAAAAAATAATATAAAAAAATTAGAAAATCATAAAAAAAATCAAAAATATTTTTTTGTGTTTCTTGTTTGAGTCTTGAGTCATGTTATAAGTTTGGTGTCAATTGCATGTGCATCTTGCATTTTTCGAAAATTCTTATGCATTCATAGTGTTCTTCATGATCTTCAAGTTGTTCTTGGTAAGTCTTCTTGTTTGATCTTTGCATTTGCATGTTTTGTGTCTTTTCTTGTTTTTCATATGCATTCTTGACTTCTTAGTGCCTAAGCATTAAAGAATTCTAAGTTTGGTGTCCTGCATGTTTTCTTTGCATTAAAAATTTTTTCAAAAACATGTTCTTGGTGTTCATCTTGACATTCAAAGTGTTCTTGGTGTTCATCTTGACATTCATAGCATTCTTGCATGCATTCATTGTTTTAATCTAAAAATTTCATGCATTGCATTATTTTTCTTGTTTTCCTCTCTCATCATTAAAAATTCAAAAATCAAAAAAATATCTTTCCCTCTTTCTCTCTCATAAATTCAAAAATTAGATTTGACTTTTTAAAAAATTTTTAAAATCTAGTTGTTTTCATGAGTCAAATCAAATTTTCAATTTAAAAATCCTATCTTTTTCAAAAAAATCTTTTTCAAAAATCAAATCTTTTTCATTTTTCTTAGTTATTTTCGAAAATTCTAAAAATATTTTTCAAAAATCTTTTTCTTATTTTTATACCAAATTTTCGAAAATAACAATAACAATTAATGTTTTGATTCAAAAATTTCAAGTTTGTTACTTGCTTGTTGAGAAAGATTCAAACTTTAAGTTCCAGAATCATATCTTGTGATTTCTTGTGAATCAAGTCATTAATTGTGATTTTAAAAATTCAAATCTTTTTCAAAAACTAATTTCTATCATATCTTTTCAAAAATATCTTCTTATCTTATCTTTTTTTTCAAAAAATTGATTTCAAAATATCTTCTCTAACTTCCCAACTCCTTATCTTTTCAAAATTGATTTTTGTTTCAACTAACTAACTAACTTTTTGTTTGTTTCTTACCTTTTTCAAAACCACCTAACTAACTCTCTCTCTCTATTTTCGAAAATATCTCCCCCCTTTTTTTCAAAATTTCTTTTTAATTAACTAATTATTTTATTTTTATTTTGAATTTTCGAAAAAAACTACTAACCTTTTTCAAAAACTATTTTCAAAAATCACTAACTCTTTTTCAAAATTTATTTTCGAAAATTCCTTCTCTCTCATCTCCTTTCTATTTATTTATTCATTCACTAACATCTCATCTCACATCTCTGCCCTCCTCACAGTTGTGTTTCTTTCTTTACATCACATTCTTTGTCTTCTTCTTTTCTTCTACTAACACAAGGACCTCTATACTGTGGTATAAAGGATCCATATTATTATTATTATTATTTTTCTGTGCCCTCTTCTTTGTCATATGAGCAGGAGCAAGGACAAGAATATTCTTGTTAAAGCAGATCCAGAACCTGAAAGGACTCTGAAGAGAAAACTAAGAGAAGCTAAATTACAGCAATCCAGAGATAACCTTTCAGAAATTTTCGAACAGGAAGAGGAGATGGCAGCCGAAAATAATAATAATGCAAGGAGGATGCTTGGTGACTTTACTGCACCTAATTCCAATTTACATGGAAGAAGCATCTCCATTCCTACCATTGGAGCAAACAACTTTGAGCTGAAACCTCAATTAGTTTCTCTGATGCAGCAAAACTACAAGTTTCATGGACTTCCATCTGAAGATCCTTTTCAGTTCTTAACTGAATTCTTGCAGATCTGTGATACTGTTAAGACTAATGGAGTAGATCCTGAAGTCTACAGGCTCATGCTTTTCCCTTTTGCTGTAAGAGACAGAGCTAGAGTGTGGTTGGATTCTCAACCCAAGGATAGCCTGAACTCTTGGGATAAGCTGGTCAAGGCTTTCTTAGCCAAGTTCTTTCCTCCTCAAAAGCTGAGCAAGCTTAGAGTGGATGTTCAAACCTTCAGACAGAAAGAAGGTGAATCCCTCTATGAAGCTTAGGAGAGATACAAAGGACTGACCAAAAAGTGTCCTTCTGACATGCTTTCAGAATGGACCATCCTGGATATATTGTATGATGGTCTGTCTGAGTTATCTAAGATGTCATTGGATACCTCTGCAGGTGGATCCATTCACCTGAAGAAAACGCCTGCAGAAGCTCAAGAACTCATTGACATGGTTGCAAATAACCAGTTCATGTACACTTCTGAAAGGAATCCTGTGAATAATGGGACGCCTATGAAGAAGGGAGTTCTTGAGATTGATACTCTGAATGCCATATTGGCTCAGAATAAAATATTGACTCAGCAAGTCAATATGATTTCTCAGAGTCTGAATGGAATGCAAGCTGCATCCAACAGTACTCAAGAGGCATCTTTTGAAGAAGAAGCTTATGATCCTGAGAACCCTGCAATAGCAGAGGTAAATTACATGGGTGAACCTTATGGAAACACCTATAACTCATCATGGAGAAATCATCCAAATTTCTCATGGAAGGATCAAAAGCCTCAACAAGGCTTTAATAATGGTGGAAGAAACAGGTTTAGCAATAGCAAGCCTTTTCCATCATCCACTCAGCAACAGACAGAGAATTCTGAGCAGAATCCATCTAGCTTAGCAAATCTAGTATCTGATCTATCCAAGGCCACTGTAAGTTTCATGAATGAAACAAGGTCTTCCATTAGAAATTTGGAAGCACAAGTGGGCCAGCTGAGTAAAAGGATCACTGAAATCCCTCCTAGTACTCTCCCAAGCGATACAGAAGAGAATCCAAAAGGAGAGTGCAAGGCCATTGACATAAGCACCATGGCCGAACCCAAAGAAGGAGAGGAGGACGTGAATCCCAAGGAGGAAGACCTCCTGGGACGTCCAGTGACCAGTAAGGAGCTTCCCTCTGAGGAACCAAAGGACTCTGAGGCTCATCTAGAAACCATAGGGATTCCATTGAACCTCCTTATGCCATTCATGAGCTCTGATGAGTACTCCTCTTCTGAAGAGAATGAGGATGTTACTGAAGAGCAAACTGCCAAGTTTCTTGGTGCAATCATGAAGCTAAATGCCAAATTATTTAGTATTGAAACTTGGGAAGATGAACCTCCCTTGTTTATCAATGAACTAAGTGATCTGGATCAACTGACATTGCCTCAGAAGAGACAGGATCCTGGAAAGTTCATAATACCTTGTACTATAGGCACCATGATCTTTAAGGCTCTGTGTGACCTGGGTTCAGGAATAAACCTCATGTCCCTCTCTGTAATAGAGAAACTGGGAATCTATGGGGTGCAAGCTGCTAAAATCTCATTAGAGATGGCAGACAATTCAAGAAAACAGGCTTATGGACAAGTAGAGGATGTGTTAGTAAAGGTTGAAGGCCTTTACGTCCCTGCTGATTTCATAGTCCTGGATACTGGAAAGGAAGAGGATGAATCCATTATCCTAGGAAGACCTTTCCTAGCCACAGCAAGAGCTGTGATTGATGTGGACAGAGGAGAATTGATCCTTCAATTAAATAAGGATAGCCTTGTGTTTACAACTCAAGGATTTCTTTCTGCATCCATGGAGAGGAAGCATAATTTCTCAAAGCAGAGTCAACCAAAGCCCCCACAGTCAAACTCTAAGTTTGGTGTTGGGAGGCCACAACCAAACTCTAAGTTTGGTGTTGAACTCCCATATCCAAACTCTAAGTTTGGTGTTGGAGAGTCTCAACAATGCTCTGAACATCTGTGAGGCTCCATGAGAGCCCACTGTCAAGTTATTGACATTAAAGAAGCGCTTGTTGGGAGGCAACCCAATTTCTATTTATCTAACTCTATTTTTTTCTTAATTATATGTCTTTATAGGTTCATGATCATGTGGAGTCACAAAATAAATATAAAAATTGAAAACGGAATCAAAAACAGCAAAAGAAAAATCACACCCTGGATGAAGCATCTGCCTGGCATTCAACGCCAGAACAGAGCATGGTTCTGGCACTGAACGCCCAAAATGGGCAGCATCCTGGCGCTGAACGCCCAGAACAAGCATGGTTCTGGCGTTCAACGCCAGAAATGGCAACAAATGGGCGTTGAACGCCTAAAATGGGCACCAACCTGGCGCTGAACGCCCAGAGTTGTGTGCAAGGGCATGTTACATGCCTAAATTGGTGCAGGGATGTAAATGCCTTGACACCTCAGGATCTGTGGATCCCACAGGATCATCTCACGATCTGTGGACCCCACAGGATCATCTCAGGATCTGTGGACCCCACAGGATCCCCACCTACCTCATCATCTCTCTTTCCATTCATGATCATCCCTTCTGTTTTCCATTTACCACTCACATCCATACACCCACTACCTTCAAAATTCAACATCTCTCTCCCACCCAATCCCACCCATATGACCGAATACACACATCCATCCATCTCCTCCATATCTTCTTCTTCTTCTTCTATTCTTTCTTCTTTTGCTCGAGGGCGAGCAACATTCTAAGTTTGGTGTGGTAAAAGCATAGCTTTTTTGTTTTTTTCCATATCCATTGATGGCACCTAAGGCCAGAGAAACCTCTAGAAAGAGGAAAGGGAAGACAAAATCTTCCATCAAGGGTCTATAGCTCAGTGGTAGAACATTTGACTGCAAATCAAGAGATCCCTGAGATACCTCAGGGGATACATTTTCTTCCACACAATTATTGGAGGCAACTAAGGGTGGAACATCAAGAGCACTCCATCATGCTCCATGAAATAAGAGAAGATCAAAAAGCAATGAGGGAGGAGCAACAAAGACAAGGGAGAGACATAGAAGAGCTCAAGGACGTCATTGGCCCCTCAAGAAGGAAACGCCACCATCACTAAGGTGGATTCATTCCTTGCTCTTATTTCTTCTGTTTTTCGTTTTCTATGTTAAGTGCTTATCTATGTTTGTGTCTTCATTACATGATCATTAATAGTTAGTAACTCTGTCTTAAAGTTATGAATGTCCTATGAATCCATCACCTCTCTTAAATGAAAAATGTTTTAATTCAAAAGAACAAGAAGTACATGAGTTTCGAATTTATCCTTGAACTTAGTTTAATTATATTGATGTGGTGACAATGCTTCTTGTTTTCTGAATGAATGCTTGAACAGTGCATATGTCTTTTGAAGTTGTTGTTTAAGAATGTTAAATATGTTGGCTCTTGAAAGAATGATGACTAGGAGACATGTTATTTGATAATCTGAAAAATCATAAAAATGATTCTTGAAGCAAGAAAAAGCAGCAAAGAACAAAGCTTGCAGAAAAAAAAGGGCAAAAAAAAAATTAGAAAGAAAAAGAAAAAGCAAGCAGAAAAAGCCAAAGCTCTTAAAACCAAGAGGCAAGAGCAAAAAGCCAATAACCCTTAAAACCAAAAGGCAAGGGCAAATAAAAAGGATCCCAAGGCTTTGAGCATCAGTGGATAGGAGGGTCTAAAGGAATAAAATCCTGGTCTAAGCGGCTAAACCAAGCTGTCCCTAACCATGTGCTTGTGGCGTGTAGGTGTCAAGTGAAAACTTGAGACTGAGCGGTTAAAGTCAGGGTCCAAAGCAAAAGAAGAGTGTTCTTAAGAACCCTGGACACCTCTAATTGGGGACTTTAGCAAAGCTGAGTCACAATCTGAAAAGGTTCACCCAATTATGTGTCTGTGGCATTTATGTATCCGGTGGTAATACTGGAAAACAAAGTGCTTAGGGCCACGGCCAAGACTCATAAAATAGCTGTGTTCAAGAATCATCATACTGAACTAGGAGAATCAATAACACTATCTGAACTCTGAGTTCCTATAGATGCCAATCATTCTGAACTTCAATGGATAAAGTGAGATGCCAAAACTATTCAAGAGGCAAAAAGTTATAAGTCCCGCTCATTTAATTGGAGCTATGTTTCATTGATAGTTTGGAATTTATAGTATATTCTCTTCTTTTTATCCTATTTGATTTTCCGTTGCTTGGGGACAAGCAACAATTTAAGTTTGGTGTTGTGATGAGCGGATAATTTATACGCTTTTTGGCATTATTTTTAGTATGTTTTTAGTAGGATCTAGTTACTTTTAGGGATGTTTTCATTACTTTTTATGTTAAATTCACATTTCTGGACTTTACTATGAGTTTGTGTATTTTTCTGTGATTTCAGGTATTTTCTGGCTAAAATTGAGGGACTTGAGCAGAAATCAGATTCAGAGGTTGAAGAAGGACTGCTGATGCTGTTGGATTATGACCTCCCTGCACTCAAAGTGGAGTTTCTGGAGCTACAGAACTCAAAATGGCGCGCTTCCAATTGCGTTGGAAATTAGACATCCAGGGCTTTCCAGAAATATATAATAGTCCATACTTTGGCCAATAATAAATGACGTAAACTGGCGTTCAACGCCAGCTTTCTGCCCAAATCTGGCGTCCAGCGCCAGAAAAGGAGCCAAAACCAGAGTTGAACGCCCAAACTGGCACAAAAGCTGGCGTTCAACTCCAAGAAGGACCTCTACACGTGCAACACTCAAGCTCAGCCCAAGCACACACCAAGTGGGCCCCGAAAGTGAATTTATGCATCAATTACTTACTTCTGTAAACCCTAGTAGCTAGTTTATTATAAATAGGACCTTTCACTATTGTATTAGACGTCTTTTTGACCATCTTTGATCAGCTGTATGCTATCTTAGATCACGTTTGAGGGCTGGCCTCTCGGCCATGCCTGGACTTTCACTTATGTAATTTTAACGGTAGAGTTTCTACACTCCATAGATTAAGGTGTGGAGCTCTGCTGTTCCTCAAAGATTAATGCAAAGTACTACTGTTTTCTATTCAATTCACCTTGTTTCGCTTCTAAGATATTCATTCACACTTCAATCTGAATGTGATGAACGTGACAATCATCATCATTCCCTATGAACGCGTGCTTGACAACCACTTCCGTTCTACCTTAGACTGAATGAGTATCTCTTAGATCTCCTAATCAGAATCTTCGTGGTGTAAGCTAGAATGATGGCGGCATTCAAGAGAATCCGGAAGGTCTAAACCTTGTCTGTGGTATTCCGAGTAGGATTCAATGAATGAATGACTGTGACGAGCTCCAAATTCGCGATTGCGGGGCGTTAGTGACAGACGCAAAAGGAAAGTAAATCCTATTCCAGCATGATCGAGAACCGACAGATGAATAGCCGTGCCGTGACAGGGTGCGTTGATTATTTTCACTGAGAGGATAAGATGAAGCCATTGACAAGGGTGATGCCTTCAGACGATTAGCCGTGCCGTGACAGGGCATTGGATCATTTTCCCGAGAGATGACCGAAAGTAGCCATTGACAGTGGTGATGTATCACATAAAGCCAGCCATGGAAAGGAGTAAGACTGATTGGATGAAGGCAGCAGGAAAGCAAAGGTTCAGAGGAATGAAAAGCATCTCTATTCGCTTATCTGAAATTCTCACCAATGAATTACATAAGTATTTCTATCCTTACTTTATGTTTTATTTACATAATATATTGTAGCCCATATGAGTCAACTTAACTGAGATTTACAAGATGACCATAGCTTGCTTCATACCGACAATCTCCGTGGGATTCGACCCTTACTCACGTAAGGTATTACTTGGACGACCCAGTGCACTTGCTGGTTAGTTATGCGAAGTTGTGAAGATATGTTTAGACCATGGTCCTGTGCATCCGTTTTTGGTGCCATTGCCAGGGAATCAATTTCGAACAACAATTCACAACCCGAGTAGCAATTTCGCATACCAGTTCTTCATCTATCCAATCAACATTATTTAATGCACCAATGCAAACATCATAAGGTCTTTTCAAGGTTGTAATGGGGCTAAGGTAAAGGTAAGGATATATGTATGTCCAAGTGAGCTATAATATGAATCTTTAACTAACCTAAACTTTCACCTAACATACATATACTCTATATAATTCTAATTCATGCCTAGCTACCCAGAATTCTCACTTTTACATCACATACTCATGTATCAACTTTTTCTTTTTAATTTATCACATGTGCATTGATTTTTTCATTAACTCAACATTGGGGTAATTTTGTCCCCTTATTTATTTATATTTTATATATATATTTTTTTTCTTTTTCTCGTTTTCTTTTCTTTTCTTTTTTTTTTGAATCATAAAAGCAAACATAACTTATCAATGCACATGGATTTTTCATTATTTTTCTATTTTGGTTTTTCATGAGTAGGTTCCCAAATTTCCCATATTCAAATAAATTAAAAACATGATACATTCCCTTATCAACCCATGTTCCCACAATTTCCCCATACTTATTTGATACACAATCTCTATCTTAAGCTAACCAAAGATTCAATTGGGATAATTAATTTGTTTTCCGCTTAAGGCTAGTGATGTGGTAAAATATAGAACAAATGGGGATTAAAAGGCTCAATGTGGCTGACAAGGGTGATTTAAAGGGTAGGCTTATTTGGGATAAGTGAACTAAAATCAAATAATGGCCTCAATCATGTGCAAGCATGTAAATATACTAAATAATGGATATATAGAATGGAACAAAGCAAAGATTGCAATTATAGAGAAGAAAACACACAAGAATAAAATATTTATGGTTAAATAATGTAACCATATAAATAAGCTCAAAATCTCACAGGTTGTGTGTTCTTTGGCTCAAAAACCATGTTCCAAATACAACTTCAAACAAGTTTTAACATAAATTTTTTTTTCAATTTAAATTAGTGAAATTTTTCAAAGATAGGGTCTTAAAAGAATTTTATTACTTTAAACAAGTAGTAACTAGATGCATAAAATCAAACAAATATGCAAATGCAAATATGCAGATGTAACAATGAACAAATAAAGAAAATAAGATTATTGGTGTTTGAAAAGAAGGTAACTAACCCATGGAGATCGGTATCGACCTCCCCACACTTAAAGATTGCACCGTCCTCGGTGCATGCTAAGATGTGCAGGTGGACGGGCTATTCCAACTGGTGCTTTTCTCCGAAGATTTTGCAGATGGACTTGTCTGTCTCCCCATGTAAACGTCTTCCGGTTCTCTTCCTGGTGGCCATCCTGAAAGAAAAAGGGAAGAAAGGTAACCCAATAATAGAGATAAGAAAAGAAGTATGGTTGGGTTAATGCCAAATGATAAGGGTCTCATTTACATGGAAGCTTCAACATGTACGTGAGAAAAAAATATAAGCACATGGCATACTAGTAGTGCAAAATTGGCAACAAAGGAGAGGAAAATGTGGGTAATGCAAGATAGTATAAGTTCATATCAATGCAAGAGAAGTACAAGTATCATAAAAGATTAGCATTGATTTAAATAATGTTACCCAATCAGAATAAAACAAGTCATAAGCACTAAGATAATACCAGAAAAGATATAACAGTTGAATAAGAACATGTGAACACCAATGGTAAAATAATAAATTTAGAAAATAAAATAAAAATATACAGAATTAAAATGCAATGAATGAAAGTATGCAAATAAATAAAATAAAATAAAAGATAAGAAGAATGAGAAGGGAAAGAGATGAAGAAGAAGAAAGTAAGAAAAGGAAGAAGAAAGAAGAAAAGATAGAAGAAATTAGGATTAGAAAAGAAAAGATAAGATAATTGGCGCTTATCTGGATAAGTTGTGCGGCGCAGGCGACGCGGACGCGTGGGTGACGCGGTCGCGTGGTGCGCGATAAGGTCAGGTGACGCGGACGCATGGGTCACGCGATCGCATGGCCTGATTTGTGCGATTGGCGCGAGTGCAGCCTCGCGTTCGCACAACTCTCTGTTCGAAACTCTTTTTGCCAAATTTTTGGGTGACGCAGTCGCGTGGTTGGCGCGAACGCGTCAATGGCCATTTTCTTAAAATGACGCAACCGCGTGGAGCATGCGGTCGCGTGGTAGGGCTTGGGCTTCCAGCACGAGTCCAGCCCAATTCCAGCTCAACTTTCGGCCATACACCTTTTTACGTCGATTTACAGGGCCACGCGGTCGCGTGGGTGACGCGGACACGTGGGGAGGCTATTTCGCGAATGACGCGGTCGCGTCAGTGATGAGCGGATAATTTATACGCTTTTTGGCACTGTTTTTAGTATGTTTTTAGTAGAATCTAGTTACTTTTAGGGATGTTTTCATTAGTTTTTATGTTAAATTCACATTTCTGGACTTTACTATGAGTTTGTGTGTTTTTCTATAATTTCAGGTATTTTCTGGCTGAAATTGAGGGACTTGAGCAAAAATCAGATTCAGAGGTTGAAGAAGGACTGCTGATGCTGTTGGATTCTGACCTCCCTGCACTCAAAGTGGATTTTCTGGAGCTATAGAACTCAAAATGGCGCGCTTCCAATTGCGTTGGAAAGTAGACATCCAGGGCTCTCCAGAAATATATAATAGTCCATACTTTGCCCAAGTTTAGACAACGCAAACTGGCGTTCAACGCCAGCTCTCTGCCCAATTCTGGCGTCCAGCGCCAGAAACAAGTTGCAAAGTGGAGTTCAACGCCCAAAATGGCACAAAAGGTGGCGTTCAACTCCAAGAATGACCTCTCCACGTGTAGACTTCAAGCTCCGCCCAAGCACACACCAAGTGGGCCCTGGAAGTGGATTTATGCATCAATTACTTACTTCTGTAAACCCTAGTAGCTAGTTTATTATAAATAGAACTTTTTACTATTGTATTAAACATCTTTTGATCATTTTTAGATCTCTAGACCTCCATGGGAGGCTGGCCATTCGGCCATGCTTACCCTCTATTCACTTATGTATTTTCAACGGTAGAGTTTCTACACTCCATAGATTAAGGTGTGGAGCTCTGCTGTTCCTCATGAATTAATGCAAAGTACTACTGTTTTTCTATTCAATTCAACTTATTCCGCTTCTAAGATATTCATTTGCACTTCAACCTGAATGTGATGAACGTGACAATCATCATCATTCCCTATGAACGCGTGCCTGACAACCACTTCCGTTCTACATTAGATTGAATGAGTATCTCATAGATCTCTTAATCAGAATCTTCGTGGTATAAGCTAGATTGATGGCGTCATTCATGAAAGTCCAGAAAGTCCAAATCTTGTCCGTGTTATTCCGAGTAGGACTCTGGGATTGAATGACTGTGACAAACTCCAAACTCGCGAGTGCTGGGCGTAGTGACAGACGCAAAAGGATAGTAAATCCTATTCCAGTATGATCGAGAACCTCCAAGATGATTAGCCATGCAATGACAGCGCATCGGACCATTTTCACAGAGAGGAATAGAATGCAACCATCGACAAGGGTGATGCCTCCAGACGATTAGTCGTGCTGTGATAGAGCATTTGGACCATTTTCCCAAGAGGATTGAAAGTAGCCATTGGCACCGGTGACATCCTTACATAAAGCCAGCCATAGAAAGGAGTAAGACTGATTGGATGAAGACAGCAGGAAAGCGGAGGTTCAGAGGAACGAATGCATCTCCACACGCTTATCTGAAATTCTCACCAATGATTTACATAAGTATTTCTATCCTTCTTTTATTACTAAATTTCGAAAACTACATAACTATTTTATATCCACCTGACTGAGATTTACAAGGTGACCATAGCTTGCTTCTTACCAACAATCTCCGTGGGATTCGAGCCTTACTCACGTAAGGTATTACTTGGACGACCTAGTGCACTTGCTGGTTAGTTATGCGAAGTTGTGAAGATATGTTTAGACCATGGTTCTGTGCATCCATTTTTGGTGCCATCGCCAGGGAATCAATTTCGATCAATAATTCACAACCTGAGTAACAATTTCGCATACCAAGTTTTTGGCGCCGTTGCCGGGGATTGTTCGAGTTTGGACAACTGACGGTTCATCTTGTTGCTCAGATTGGGTAACTTTCTTTTTGTTTTCTTTTCAAAAAGTTTTCAAAAATTTTTCGAAAAAAAAATTTAAAATAAATATATTTTCAAAAATATATTTTTCTTCAGAATTTTTAAGAATGAATTCTAGTGTTTCATGAAGGATGCTAAAGCCTGGCTGGCTGTAAAGCCATGTCTAAATTCTTTTGGACTGAGGTTTTGGCTTAAAATTAAATGAATTACACTCATATTTTTACTAAAGCTTGGCTGGCTATTAAGCCATGCTTGACCTTTTGATTGGAGCTTTAGACTAAAAAGCATAAAATTCCTGGAATTCATATTAAAAATTTTGGAATCCTTATTTTTATTTTTCACAATAATTTTCGAAAAAATACAAAAAAATTAGAAAATCATAAAAATAAAAAATATTTCATGTTTCTTGTTTGAGTCTTGAGTCAATTTTTAAGTTTGGTGTCAATTGCATATTCATCTTGCATTTTTCGAAAAATTCATGCATTCATAGTGTTCTTCATGATCTTCAAGTTGTTCTTGGTAAGTCTTCTTGTTTGATCTTGATGTTTTCATGTTTTGTGTCTTTTCTTGTTTTTCATATGCATTCTTGCATTCATAGAGTCTAAACATGAAAGATTTTTAAGTTTGGTGTCTTGCATGTTTTCTTTGCATATAAAAATTTTCAAAAATAAGTCTTGATGTTCATCATGACATTCAAAGTGTTCTTGGTGTTCATCTTGACATTCATAGCATTCTTGCATGCATTCATTGTTTTGATCTAAAAATTTCATGCATTGCATCATTTTAGTATTTTTCCCTCTCATCATTAAAAATTCAAAAATAAAAAAAATATATCTTTCCCTTTTTCTCTCTCAAAATTTCAAAAATTAGATTTGACTTTTTCAAAACTTTTTAAAATCTAGTTGTTTCTTATGAGTCAAATCAAATTTTCAATTTAAAAATCCTCTCTTTTTCAAAATCTTTTTCAAAAATCAAATCTTTTTCATTTTTCTTAGTTATCTTCGATTTCAAAAATCTTTTTCTTAATTTTATATCATAATTTTCGAAAATAACATCATCAATTAATGTTTTGATTCAAAAATTTCAAGTTTGTTACTTACTTGTTAAGAAAGATTCAAACTTTGAGTTCTAGAATCATATCTTGTGATTTCTTGTGAATCAAGTCATTAATTGTGATTTTTAAAATCAAATCTTTTTCAAAACTAATTTCAATCATATCTCTTCAAAAATATCTTCTTATCTTATCTTTTTCAAAATTTGATTTTAAAATATCTTTTCTAACTTCTTATCTTCTTATCTTTTCAAAATTGATTTTCAAAATTTGTTTCAACTAACTAACTAACTTTTTGTTTGTTTCTTATCTTTTTCAAAATCACCTAACTAACTTTCTCTCTCTAATTTTCGAAAATATCTCCCTCTTTTTCAAAAATTCTTTTTAATTAATTAATTATTTTAACTTTTGATTTTAAACTTTTCAAAAAATTACTAACCTTTTTCAAAAATTATTTTCGAAAATCCTCTCCCTCTCTCATCTTATTCTATTTATTTATTCATCTACTAACATCTCTTCCTCACATCACTCACCAAATTCGAACCCCCTCTTCTATCTGTGTTCGAATTTTTTTTTCTTCTTTTCTTCTTCTACTAACAATAAGGAACCTCTTTACTGTGACATAGAGGATTCCTCTTCTTTTCTTTTTCTCTTCTCTTTCTTATGAGCAGGGACAAAGAAAAAGGCATTCTTGTTGAAGCTAATCCAGAACCTGAAAGGACTCTGAAGAGGAAACTAAGAGAAGCTAAATTACAACAATCCAGAGACAACCTTATTGAAAATTTCGAATAAGTAAAGGAGATGGCAGCCGAACCCAACAACAATAATGCAAGGAGAATGCTTGGTGACTTTACTGCACCTAATTCCAATTTACATGGAAGAAGCATCTCCATTCCTGCCATTGGAGCAAACAACTTTGAGCTAAAACCTCAGCTAGTTTCTCTGATGCAGCAAAACTGCAAGTTTCATGGACTTCCATCTGAAGATCTTTTTCAGTTCTTAACTGAATTCTTGCAGATATATGATACTGTTAAGACTAATGGAGTAGATCCTGAAGTCTACAGGCTCATGCTTTTCCCTTTTGCTGTAAGAGACAGAGCTAGAGTGTGGTTGGATTCTCAACCCAGAGATAGCCTGAACTCTTGGGACAAGCTGGTCACGGCTTTCTTAGCCAAGTTCTTTCCTCCTCAAAAGCTGAGCAAGCTTAGAGTGGATGTTCAAACCTTCAGACAGAAAGAAGGTGAATCTCTCTATGAAGCTTGGGAAAGATACAAGCAGCTGACCAAAAAGTGTCCCTCTGACATGCTTTCAGAATGGACCATCCTGGATATATTCTATGATGGTTTATCTGAGCTATCAAAGATGTCATTGGATACTTCTGCAGGTGGATCCATTCACCTAAAGAAAACGCCTGCAGAAGCTCAAGAACTCATTGACATGGTTGCTAATAACCAGTTCATGTACACTTCTGAGAGGAATCCTGTGAATAAAGAGACGCCTATGAAGAAGGGAGTTCTTGAAATTGATACTCTGAATGCTATATTGGCTCAGAACAAAATATTGACTCAGCAAGTCAATATGATTTCTCAGAGTCTGAATGGAATGCAAGCTGCATCCAACAGTACTCAAGAGGTATCTTCTGAAGAAGAAGCTTATGATCCTGAGAACCCTGCAATAACAGAGGTGAATTACTTAAGTGAACCTTATGGAAACACCTATAATCCATCATGGAGAAATCATCCAAATCTCTCATGGAAGGATCAACAAAAGCCTCAACAAGGCTTTAATAATGGTGGAAGATACAGGTTTAGCAATAGCAAGCCTTTTTCATCATCCACTCAGCAACAGACAGAGAACTCTGAACAAAATACCTCTAATTTAGCAAACTTAGTCTCTGATCTATCCAAGGCCACTGTAAGTTTCATGAATGAAACAAGGTCCTCCATTAGAAATTTAGAAGCACAAGTAGGCCAGCTGAGTAAAAGGATCACTGAAATCCCTCCTAGTACTCTCCCAAGCAATACAGAAGAAAATCCAAAAGGAGAGTGCAAGGCCATTGAATTAATCACCATGGCCGAACCTGTGAAGGAAGGAGAGGACGTGAATCCCAAGGAGGAAGACCTCCTGGGACGTCCAGTGATCAATAAGGAGTTTCCCTCTGAGGAACCAAAGGAATCTGAGACTCATCTAGAGACCATAGAGATTCCATTGAACCTCCTTATGCCATTCATGAGCTCTGATGAGTATTCCTCTTCTGAAGAGAATGAGGATGTTACTGAAGAGCAAGCTGCCAAGTTCCTTGGTGCAATCATGAAGCTGAATGCCAAATTATTTGGCATATAAACTTGGGAAGATGAACCTCCCTTGTTCACCAATGAACTAAGTGATCTGGATCAACTGACATTGCCTCAGAAGAAACAGGATCCTGGAAAGTTCTTAATACCTTGTACCATAGGCACCATGATCTTTAAGGCTCTGTGTGACCTTGGTTCAGGGATAAACCTCATGCCCCTCTCTGTAATAGAGAAACTGGGAATCTATGGGGTGCAAGCTGCTAAAATCTCATTAGAGATGGCAGACAATTCAAGAAAACAGGCTTATGGACAAGTAGAGGACGTGTTAGTAAAGGTTGAAGGCCTTTACATCCCTGCTGACTTCATAGTCCTAGATACTGGGAAGGATGAGGATGAATTCATCATCCTTGGAAGACCTTTCCTAGCCACAGCAAGAGCTGTGATTGATGTGGACATAGGAGAATTGATCCTTCAAATAAATGAGGACAACCTTGTGTTTACAACTCAAGGATCTCTCTCTGCATCCATAGAGATGAAGCATAAAAAGCTTCTCTCAAATCAGAGTCAAACAAAGCCCGCACAGTCAAACTCTAAGTTTGGTGTTGGGAGGCCACAACCAAACTCTAAGTTTGGTGTTGAACTCCCATATCCAAACTCTAAGTTTGGTGTTGGGAGGTCTCAACAAAGCTCTGTACATCTGTGAGGCTCCACGAGAGCCCACTGTCCAGCTATTGACATTAAAGAAGCGCTTGTTGGGAGGCAACCCAATGTTTATTTATCTAATTTTATTTTTGTTTTTCATGTTTTCTTAGGTTCATGATCATGTGGAGTCACAAAATAAATATAAAAATTGAAAATGGAATAAAAAAACAGTGGAAGAAAAATCACACCCAGGAGGAAGCACCTGTCTGGCGTTCAACGCCAGAACAGAGCATGGTTCTGGCGCTGAACGCCTAAAATGGGCAGTATCTGGGCGCTGAACGCCCAAAATGGGCAGTATCTGGGCGTTGAACGCCCAAAATGGGCAGCATCTGGGCGCTGAATGCCAGAATTGCACCCTGGAGAAGAGCTGGTGCTGAACGCCCAGAACAAGCATGGTTCTGGCGTTCAACGCCAGAAATGGGCAACAAATAGGCGTTGAACGGCCAAAATGGGCACCAACCTGGCGCTGAACGCCCAGAGTTGTGTGCAAGGGCATTTTACATGCCTAATTTGGTGCAAGGTTGTAAACCCTTGATCACCTCAGGATCTGTGGATCCCACAGGATCCCCACCTACCTCCACTCACTTTTTCTCACCCCTCTTTCACATAATCCCATAAACACTCTTCCCCAAAACTCTTCACCAATCACCTCAATCTCTCTTCCCTATCACCACTTCACCACTCACATCCATCCACTCTTCCCCATAAACCTACCTCATACACTCCACCAACCTTCAAAATTCAAAATCAATTTCCCACCCAACCCACCCTAAATGGCCGAACCTAACACCCTCTCCCCCCACTATATAAAGCCCTCCATTCTTCTTCATTTTCACACAACACAACCCTCTCTTCTCTTCTTGGCCGAAACACAACCCCTTCTCCCTCTCCTCCATTTTCTTCTTCTTCTTCATCTATTCTTTCTTCTCTTGCTTGAGGGCGAGCAAAAATTCTAAGTTTGGTGTGGTAAAAGCATAAGCTTTTTGTTTTTTCATTACCATTGATGACACCTAAGACCGGAGAATCCTCTAGAAAAGGAAAAGGGAAGACAAAAGCTTCCACCTTCGAGTCATGGGAGATGGAAAGATTCATCTCCAAAGCTTATCAAGACCACTTCTATGATGTTGTGGCCAAGAAGAAGGAGATCCCCGAGGTCCCTTTCAAACTCAAGAGAAATGAGTATCCGGAGATCCGACATGAAATCCAAAGAAGAGGTTGGGAAGTTCTAACAAACCCCATCCAACAAGTCGGCATCCTAATGGTTCAAGAGTTCTATGCCAATGCATGGATCACTAGGAACCATGATCAAAGTAAGAACCTGAATCCAAAGAATTATGTTACAATGGTTCGGGGGAAATACTTAGATTTTAGCCCAGAGAATGTGAGGTTGGCGTTTAACTTGCCTATGATGCAAGGAGATGAACGCCCCTACACTAGAAGGGTCAACTTTAATCAAAGGTTGGACTAAGTCCTCATGGACATATGTGTGGAAGGAGCTCAATGGAAGATTGACTCCAAAGGCAAGCCGGTTCAACTAAGAAGATTGGATCTCAAGCCGGTGGCTAGAGGATGGTTGGAGTTCATCCAACGCTCCATCATCCCCACTAGCAACTGATCTGAAGTTACTGTGGATCGGGCCATCATGATCCATGCCATCATGATTGGAGAAGAAGTAGAGGTTCATGAAGTCATCTCCCTTGAACTCTACAAAATAGCCGAAAAGCCCTCTCCTGGGGCAAGGCTAGCTTTTCCTCATCTTATCTGCCATCTATGTTACTCAGCTGGAGCTTCCATAGAAGGAGACATTCACATTGAGGAAGAGAAGCCCATCACTAAGAAAAAAATGGAGCAAGCAAGAGAGCCCATTCATGGAGCTCAAGAGGCGTAGGAAGCTCATCACCATGAGATCCCGGAGATGCCTCAAATGCATTTTTCTCCACAAAACTATTGGGAGCAAATCAATACCTCCCTAGGAGAATTAAGTTCCAACATGGGACAATTAAGGGTGGAACATCAAGAGCACTCCATCATCCTTCATGAAATAAGAGAAGATCAAAAAGCAATGAGGGAGGAGCAACAAAGACAAGGAAGAGACATAGAAGAGCTCAATGACATCATTGGTTCCTCAAGAAGGAAACGCCACCATCACTAAGGTGGATTCATTCCTTGTTCTTATTTCCTCTGTTTTTCATTTTCTATGTTAAATGCTTATCTATGTTTGTGTCTTTATTACATGATCATTAGTAGTTAGTAACTTTGTCTTAAAGTTATGAATGTCCTATGAATCCATCACCTCTCTTAAATGAAAAATGTTTTAATTCAAAAGAACAAGAAGTACATGAGTTTCAAATTTATCCTTGAACTTAGTTTAATTATATTGATGTGGTGACAATGCTTCTTGTTTTCTGAATGAATGCTTGAACAGTGCATATGTCTTTTGAAGTTGTTGTTTAAGAATGTTAAATATGTTGGCTCTTGAAATAATGATGACTAGGAAACATGTTATTTGATAATCTAAAAAATCATAAAAATGATTCTTGAAGCAAGAAAAAGCAGCAAAGAACAAAGCTTGCAGAAAAAAAAATAGGCAAAAAAAAATAGAAAGAAAAAGAAAAAGCAAGCAGAAAAAGCCAAAAGCTCTTAAAACTAAGAGGCAAGAGCAAAAAGCCAATAACCCTTAAAACCAAAAGGCAAGGGTAAAGATCCCAAGGCTTTGAGCATCAGTGGATAGGAGGGCCTAAAGGAATAAAATCCTGGCCTAAGCGGCTAAACCAAGCTGTCCCTAACCATGTGCTTGTGGCGTGAAGGTGTCAAGTGAAAACTTGAGACTGAGCGGTTAAAGTCAAGGTCCAAAGCAAAAAAAGAGTGTGCTTAAGAACCCTGGACACCTCTAATTGGGGACTTTAGCAAAGCTGAGTCACAATCTGAAAAGGTTCACCCAATTATGTGTCTGTGGCATTTATGTATCCGGTGGTAATACTGGAAAACAAAGTGCTTAGGGCCACGGCCAAGACTCATAAAATAGCTGTGTTCAAGAATCATCATACTGAACTAGGAGAATCAATAACACTATCTGAACTCTGAGTTCCTATAGATGCCAATCATTCTGAACTTCAATGGATAAAGTGAGATGCCAAAACTATTCAAGAGGCAAAAAGTTATAAGTCCCGCTCATTTAATTGGAGCTATGTTTCATTGGTAGTTTGGAATTTATAGTATATTCTCTTCTTTTTATCCTATTTGATTTTCAGTTGCTTGGGGACAAGCAACAATTTAAGTTTGGTGTTGTGATGAGCGGATAATTTATACGCTTTTTGGCACTGTTTTTAGTTTGTTTTTAGTAGAATCTAGTTACTTTAAGGGATGTTTTCATTAGTTTTTATGTTAAATTCACATTTCTGGACTTTACTATGAGTTTATGTGTGTTTCTGTAATTTCAGATATTTTTTGGCTGAAATTGAGGGACTTGAGCAAAAATCAGATTCAGAGGTTGAAGAAGGACTGCTGATGCTGTTGGATTCTGACCTCCCTGCACTCAAAGTGGATTTTCTGGAGCTATAGAACTCAAAATGGCGCGATTCCAATTGCGTTGGAAAGTAGACATCCAGGGATTTCCAGAAATATATAATAGTCCATACTTTGTTCAAGTTTAGATGATGCAAACTGGCGTTCAACGCCAGATCTCTGCCTAATTCTGGCATCCAGCACCAGAAACAAGTTGCAAAGTGGAGTTCAACGCCCAAAATGGCACAAAAGGTGGCGTTCAACTCCAAGAATGACCTCTCCATGTGTAGACTTCAAGCTCAGCCCAAGCACACACCAAGTGGGCCCCGGAAGTGGATTTATGCATCAATTACTTACTTCTGTAAACCCTAGTAGCTAGTTTATTATAAATAGAACTTTTTACTATTGTATTAAACATCTTTTGATCATTTTTAGATCTCTAGACCTCCATGAGAGGCTGGCCATTCGGCCATGCTTACCCTCTATTCACTTATGTATTTTCAACGGTAGAGTTTCTACACTCCATAGATTAAGGTGTGGAGCTCTGCTGTTCCTCATGAATTAATACAAAGTACTACTGTTTTTCTATTCAATTCAACTTATTCCGCTTCTAAGATATTCATTTGCACTTCAACCTGAATGTGATGAACGTGACAATCATCATCATTCCCTATGAACGCGTGCCTGACAACCACTTCCGTTCTACATTAGATTGAATGAGTATCTCTTAGATCTCTTAATCAGAATCTTCGTGGTATAAGCTAGATTAATGGCGGCATTCATGAGAGTCCGGAAAGTCTAAACCTTGTCCGTGGTATTCTGAGTAGGACTCTGGGATTGAATGACTGTGACGAACTCCAAACTCGCGAGTGCTGGGCGTAGTGACAGACGCAAAAGGATAGTAAATCCTATTCCAGTATGATCGAGAACCTCCAAGATGATTAGCCATGCAGTGACAGCGCATCGGACCATTTTCACAGAGAGGAATAGGATGCATCCATCGACAAGGGTGATGCCTCCAGACGATTAGTCGTGCTGTGACAGAGCATTTGGACCATTTTCCCGAGAGGATTGAAAGTAGCCATTGGCACCGGTGACATCCTTACATAAAGCCAGCCATAGAAAGGAGTAAGACTGATTGGATGAAGACAGCAGGAAAGCGGAGGTTCAGAGGAACGAATGCATCTCCACACGCTTATATGAAATTCTCACCAATGATTTACATAAGTATTTCTATCCTTCTTTTATTACTAAATTTCGAAAACTACATAACTATTTTATATCCGCCTGACTGAGATTTACAAGGTGACCATAGCTTGCTTCTTACCAACAATCTCCGTGGGATTCGACCCTTACTCATGTAAGGTATTACTTGGACGACCTAGTGCACTTGCTGGTTAGTTATGCGAAGTTGTGAAGATATGTTTAGACCATGGTTCTGTGCATCCGTTTTTGGTGCCATCGCTAGGGAGTCAATTTCGATCAATAATTCACTACCTGAGTTACAATTTCGCATACCAGTCAGCGACGCAGTCGTGTGGGGTCAAATTATGCTAAAGGCGCGCCTCCAGCCACGCTCTTGCATGACTCTCTATTCAATTCTTTTCTTTCCAACGCACTAGTGACGCGGACGCATCAGCGACGCTGCCGCATCGCGTGCGTTTTTTTTTTTCATCTGAAAAAATGCAGAATGCAGTGTTAATATGAATGTGATGCAAAACTCCAGGTTCAATATAATAAAATAAAATAAAACTCGAAAACAAATAAAACTAAATAAAAATGAAAAAGGAACGATCATACCATGGTGGGTTGTCTCCCACCTAGCACTTTTAGTTAGAGTCCTTAAGTTGGACATTTGGTGAGCTCCCTGTTATGGTGGCTTATGCTTGTATTCATCCAGGAATCTCCACCAGTGTTTGTACGTCCAGTGACCTCCGGGGTCCCAAACTAGGCATGTAAAGCCCTTAAGTAAGTTAAAGCAAGTGACAAGGCCCCAAGAGTGCTGATTTCTAGATTGAATTCCGGGGTCCCAGACCTTGCCTTTGCACCCATCTTCTTGTTGATCATCATTTTTCCACTTGGGTGGTGAACAGTCGGAATTCTCACTGAGACATCCAAACAGCTTCCTAGACCCATTCAGTTGAGCTTTATACCAACCTTTGCGTTTAAACTTAAAGCTTCCAACCATAATGAACTTTGCAGGATAATTCTTACCACTGACCATCTTCCTCTTACTCTTAATGCCACAAAGAGCTCTAAGTTGACCATCCGTCTCCAGTAGCCCATATTCAAGTGGGATTAGAAAGCTAAGGGATATGAATTTTACCCACTTGAATGTCGTGAAGGATGATGGCAACTTAGGGGGAGGGGTCTCCAATAACTTTGGCATGGTGATTCCAAGCTCCACTCCCTTGTGCTCTTTGACAACTTCCACCTCTTTGCAAGCTTCTTCTTCTTTAATCTCCATCTCTTGATCAACCTCTTCAAAGTCTTCAACCATGATCTGCCTTGGAGGTTGTACACCCTCCTTAACATCAAATGCAACCTTCTTGGAAGGAGGTTCTATGTCTTGACTTTCCCATGGAAGTTCAGCATCTCCCAATTCTTCAACCACTTCTTCCTCTGCAATTATTATGGCTTCCTCCACTTGTTCCAATACAAAGCCATGTTCCTCATTGTCCACCGAAGTTTCTAGTGTCTCCTTCATGCTTTGCTCTTCTTTTGATTCTCCACAGGTAGCCATGGGAGTTCTTTGAGTGCTCAGATATTGGGAAGCTATTATATTTACTAACTCGCCTAAGGTGGCCGCGAAAATTAGCACACTCTTATTCATCTTTTCTTGCCTTTGAAGAATAACACGAAGTCTGTCATCCATTGGAGGTTGGGGTGGATATGAGGATTCATTGGTTGGGAGAGAGGGTTCATAATAGGAAGGTGGTTCATCTTGATAATGATATGGAGATGGTGAATATTGAGGTGGTGGTTCTGTGTATGGTTCATTTGGCTCATAAGGTGGTTGGTATGGTGGATGTGGGTTAGGGTCATATGGAGGTGAATGGTGAAAAGGGGCTTGTGAGTATGGTGGTCCAAAGTCATGTTGAGGAAAGGGTTCATAGGCATATGGTGGTGGTTGTTAATAGTCCATTGGAGGTGGTTGTTACCATAAGGGTTGATCAAATCCTTGTGGCTCCTCCCATCTTTGATTGTTCCAACCTTGATGCTTGTTCTCATTGTAATTTCTTCTTCCTGCAATATAATTGTAACCAGACTCATAGCCAAAGGGGTGAGAGTTCATAGTAGCAAATAAAAATTAAAAACAAAAATAAAAACAAATTTAAATTAAAAGGTTATTTAAATTTTGAATTTGAAAATTAAATTTTGAAATTTTGAATTTTAAATTTTTGAATTTTGAATTTTTGAAATTTGAAATTTGAAAAATTTTAAATTTGAATTTTGAAAAATTTTAAATTTGAATTTTGAAATTTGATTTTTGAAATAAGATAAGATAAAATAAAAATTTTAAAATAAAAACCAATAACCTCTTAACTTAAGAAAAAACAAAAATAAAAATAAATAAACAAACAAAAATAAAATATTTACAATAACCAATAATAAGGCACATGTTTGCAATTCCCCGGCAACGGCGCCATTTTGATGAGAGAACTTTTGCGTGGTCTAGAAATTTGCGGATAAATTCTCGTTGTAAGTATAGTTTCTAAACCTTCAAAAGTCCTTTCATACAAACGTTTTGGTTGTCACAAGTAACAAACCCCTTTTAAAATTGATAACCGAGTATTTAAACCTCGGGTCGTCTTCTCAAGGAATTGCAGGGAAGTATGTTCTTGTTATTGGTTATGAGTTTGTAAATTAGGGGTTTTAGAAACTAAGGGAGCAGTATGTTGCATAAGAAGAATAAAATAAATAAATAACTATAAAATAAATTCTTGGCAAGGTATGAGAACTGGAAGTCCTATCCTGGTTATTCTTATCAATTGTAATGAGAATTGGATTCTTCTCCCACTTTGTTAACCTCTAACTATGAAGGTAAGTTAAGTGAATGAATTAATTTTTATTCCTCAGGTCCTAGTCTTTCCTTGGGAAAGGCTAGAGTTATTGGAACTCGAATTAATTCTTGAAAATTCCAATTTTCAATCAACAATGAGTTTGATAACTCAAGAGTTACCAATGACTCAACCAAGCCAAAAGGGAAAAATTCAAATTATTTATATAAATAATAGAAAGCAATCATAAGTCTGAAATATCTCAAAATATATTAAATAGAAAATCAATCTAAACATAGAGAGTCATAAACAAAATTGAGAAAAGAAATAAAAGAACATTGAACTTGGGATTGAGAGTCACTCCTAAGACTAAGAGAAGTCCTAAATGCTAATCCTAAGAGAGAGGAGAGAACCTCTCTCTCTAAAAACTACATCTACTCCTAAACTTGTGAATTATCAGAGTATGATTATAAATGGATGCATTCTCCCACTTTATACCCTCTAATCTGTGTTTTCTGGGCTGCAAACTGGGTTGGAAACAGCCCAAAAATCGCTGGAGGAGAGATCTGCCATGCTGGTTTTTCGTCACTGCGACGCGTCCGCGTGGATCACGCGTTTGCATCACCTAGCATCAGGGCAAATATGGCATATTATATATCAGATTGAAGCCCCAGACGTTAGCTTTCCAACGCAACTAGAACCGCGTCGTTTGGACCTTTGTAGCTAAAGTTACAGCCGTTTGAGTGTGAGAGGGTCAGGTTGACAGCTTTGCAGTTCCTTCAACTTTTTGTATTCCTTCCACTTTTGCATGCTTCCTTTCCATCCTCTGAGCCATTCTTGCCCTGTAATCTCTGAAAGTACTTAACACACATATCAAGGCATCTAATGGTAATAAGAGAGGATTAATATTAGCAAAGATAAGTCCAAAGAAACATGTTTTCAATTAAAGCACATAATTAGGAGGGCAAATATAAAACCATGCAAATAGTATGAATAAGTGGGTAAAGAGTAGATAAAAACCACTCAATTGAGCACAAGATAAACCATAAAATAGTGGTTTATCAGGTACGGTGACTCGCCCAACCGGATTGGTAGGTCTTCGGGCCGGGTCGGTCTTCACGCCTAGCTGGGTTGGGCCGTAACATTTGCTTACTTAAAATTAAAAAAAAAATACATTTTAAATTTAAATTTAAAATTTTAAACATAGTACTTTAATTAAAAATTAGAATTAGATTTTTTTAAATAAGTACAATACACATTAAAAATTAATAACTAATTTAATTGTATCAACAATAATTCATATGAGAAATTTATAACTTATCAACTATATAGGTGTAATCGAATCCAGGATCATTGAGAGTGTCAAAACTCACAAAGTTAAATCCATATTGTGGGATACTTGACCATTCTAAAAGTATGTGTACATCGATACGTTGGTTTAAATTAACCACATGCTCATTATGTCTATTCTTGAAGTTACCCATATTGAGCCCAACACCAAATGATCTTATTTGATAAAATATTTCTTCTCTTAACAAATTTACGAATTGAGACACAAAAACTTTCTTAACTGAGGTGTGTATTTTTTATTCCTAGAATTGATAAACAAAAATCAAAGAACAATTAAATAAGGATAAACAAACACATTTAAAATATGAACAATATAAATTTAATATTATTTAAAAAATTGGTAAGAAACTCATCGGACCAAACCATCTCAATTGAGTATGACAATTGAAAATTTTCGTAACTTGGTAATGTCTATAACATTATCACTCGTATATGTACACACAAATTGTCAATGGTATGATTGATCTCAACAATTTTGTGAGCATGAACACCATTGAAAAAAGATAGAGAAATTTTAAATAATTAATTGTGTTGAGCAAAGAGTTGTTATACTTTGTATCTCTAATCCTCTAATCCTTACTTTTATAGTGGACTCATAATTAGAGTTTTCTGAAATCTAATTGACTTTGATTTTATAACTAACCATTTAAAACGCTTTTGAAATTTAACCTTTACGATAAAAACAATTTAAACCAATTAAGCTAGTTTTTAACTTTTCAAAAAGTTATAACCACAATTTAAAAGAATGAAGTTAGTTTCTAACAATTTGGCGGTTTTAAAATATAAACTATTTAAAACACTTTGACATGTGAACAAATTTAAAATACAACTACTTAAAATACTTATTTTTAATTTGAATGATGAAAACTTTAAAAATATGAGGTTAGTTTCTAACTTTTAAAAAAATTATAACCACAATTTTCTTATGTACTATAATTTAAAAATTTTAAAAATAACAACTTAAATAAATAATCTTTTTAAATTAGTTCAACAATATTAAAAATTAAATATTAACAACATAAAAAAATGTATTTAATTTAAAAATAAAAAAATAACAACTTAAGAAAAATAACCTAAACAAATAACTTAACCTAAACAAAATAACCTAAGTAAATAACTTAAAATTAAAAATAAAGTTTAAAAAATTTCTGGTGATTAAATCTGCAGATAAAATAAATATAAACTTATTATTAGTTGTTTTTTTTAAAAGAGTAATATTGTCAATAAAATGAATTTTATAAATAAAATGTAACTGCAATTTAAAAATTTTAAAAATAATAATCTAAACAAATAATTTTTAATTTATAAATAATTTTTTTAAATTAGTTCAACAATATTAAAAACTAAATACCTAACAACCTAAGAAAGCATATTTTAAAATTTAAAAAGTAATAACCTAACCAATAATCTATTAATTTATAGATAAAATTTAAAAAATTTTTAATGATGACAACTAAATAAATAAATTTCCGAACTCCACGTATGAACGCCACGTCAGCATAAGAACTCTCCATCTGTATTACTATAAAAATAAAGATGAAGATATATATATATATATATATATATATATATATATATATATATATATATATATATATATATATATAATTTCGATTTATTTCTCACGGGACACCCAGCATGCAGCAGCCAAGTAGGGCACCAAAAATTTAAGTAAGGCACAAAGTAGGACACTCATGTTATAATAGAGAGGGGGTTCAGCATCCAAGTGGTCCTTCAAGAAATGGGCATTGGTTCACACGGAGGGTGTCTGATTAGCCATTATTTTATGGTTTATTTTATACTGAATTGAGTGAATTATGTCAATTATTTTCACACTTATTCATGAAAATTGCTTGTTATTAAGTTTCCTTCTTAATTTTGTGCTATGATTGAAAACATGCTTCTTTACCCTTAAAATTGCTAATTTTAATCCTCTCTTATTACCACTCGATGCCGTGATATGTTTGTCAAGTGTTTCAGAGTTTATAGGGTAGGAATGGCTTAGAGGATAGAAAGGAAGCATGCAAAAGTGGAAGAAACATAAGAAATTAAGGATTTCAGAATCTGGTAGTGACGCGCACGCGTGGACGGACGTGTATGCGTGGCTGGTGCAGCAGAAAAATAACACGCACGCGTGGATGACACCTACGTGTGGCCAGTGAAAAGTTCAGCGACGCATACACATGGCTGACGCGTACGCGTGACGAGCGTCACATGCTGCATTAAACAAAATTCGCTGGGAGTGATTTCTGGGCTGCTTTTGACCCAGTTTCAGGCCTGAAAATACAGATTAGAGGCTGCAGAGTGGAGCAGGAAGGGGGGGGGATGACTAACTTTCATTCACACAATTTTAGATTTTTGATGTAGAATTCTAGAGAGAGGCTCTCTGACGAACGGATTTTTGCTAGTAAAGAATTCACAAATAAGTTCTCGTTGCAAGTATAGTTTCTAAACTAACAATACTCCTTTCGTACAAAAACTTGTTTGTCACTAAAGCAAACCCAATAAAAATAATATACCGAAGTATTTAAACCTCGGGTCATCTCTCAAGGAATTGAAGGGAGGTGTAGTTATTATTGGTTATGGAAAAGTATATTTTTTTGGGGTTTTTGAGTAAGGAACAAGAAAAGTAAATTGCAAGAGAGTAAATTGATATTAAGAAAACTCTTGGCAAGGTATGAGAATCAGACGTCCTATCCTAGCTATCCTTATCAATTGTGATATCAATTATCCATTGCTCCCACTTAGTTAACCCTTACTAAATAAAGGAAAGTCAAGTGGACTAATCAATTTGATTCCTCATGTCCTAGTCAACTCCTAAGGAAAAACTAGCTTAGATGGATCCAAATCAACCAGCAACTAACTCAAGCGTCTCCAATTACTCAACCAAAGCTAAGAATGTAAAAAGCTAAATTAAAATCATAAATATGAAATACCTCAAATTGCATTAAATAAAGAAATCAAATCTAACATGGAGTTCATAAACCAAATAGCAACATAAAGTAATCAACAAAGGAAATAGATAAACTAGAATACTAGAACAATTAATAGAAGAGAAACTAAATTAAAATAGAGTAGAAATCTGAAATTAAGTAAAGATAATCCTAAAATCCTAAAACCTAGAGAGAGGAGAGAGCCTCTCTCTTTAGAAACTACATCTAAAACCTAAATTGTTGTGAATTGATGAATGAATGAATGATTCCCCCATTCTGCAGTCTCTATTCTGTGTTCTTGGGCTTGGAATTGGACCAAAAGGAGCCCAGAAATCGTCCCCAGCGCTTTCTGCAACTTTCTGCACGTAGTGCATATCACGCGTATGCGTAGGTCACGCGTGCGCGTCACTTGGCGAATTTCCTTGTCACGCGTACACGTCAGTCACGCATACGCATCGCTCGTCTTCTGCGCTAGGCACGCGTACGCATCACCCATGCGTGTGCATCGCTGCCAGCTTCTCAAAACTTCATTTTTCACGTTCCTTCCACTTTTGCATGTTTCCTTTCCATCCTCTAAGTCATTCCTGCCCTATAAAGCCTGAAAATACTCAACACACAGATCACGATATCATGTGGAAATAAAGAATAATTAAAATTAACAGTTTAAAGAACTAGTAAACATATTTTCAACTGTATCACAGAATTAGGAATGAATTGTAAAACTATGCAAATTATATGAATAAGTGAGTAAAGAATTGATAAAAACCACTTAGAATTAGCACAAGATAAACCATAAAATAGTGGTTTATCAATCTCCCCACACTTAAACATTAGCATGTCCTCATGCTCAACTCAAGAGAAACTGAAAAAGAGTGAAGGCAGAATGGTGGAACTTATGCAATGCAATCTATCTAAATGCAAGCTACCTACATGCATCATGCAATTCTAATTACTATCTACCTATATATAAGCATACATGTGGTCAAATTGAGTCAAATTTTAAGGAAATCATATATGCACAATCAAGGACTAAATCTCCTTAAAACACATTCACAATTGAGTTGAGTCAACCAAAAGAGTTCCCAAACTTGCAAGACAAGTAATGATCAAATATGGATGTATGGAAATGAGCTATTGAACCCTCACTGGAATTGTATATGCACTCTAATCACTCAGTGTTTGGGGTTAAACCACTCGAATCTCCTCTAATCATGCTTTCTAAGACTTTGTTCTTCATCTAACCAATCAACAAATATTTAATGCATAAATGTAAACATCATGAGGTCTTTTCAAGGTTGTAATGGGTTTAAGGCAAGGGTGAGGATATATGTATGGCCAAGTGAGCTATGAATTGAATCCTTGACTAGCCTAAGTTCTCACCTAACATACACATACTTTATGTACTTTTAAAATCATGCCTAGCTACCCATACTTCCCACTTTTGCATCACACACTCATGTACCAAATTATCTTTAACTTTGTCACATATGCATTGATCTTTTATTAAACTTAACACTGGGGTGATTTTGTCCCCTTATTTATTTATTTATTTGTTTTTCTCTTTCTTTTTTTTTTGTAAAAATAAATATAACATATCAATGCACATGGTATTTTAATTGTTTTGGTCTCACATGAGTATGCACCCAAATTTCTAATATCAATTCCACACTTTCTTATCAACCCAAGTTCCGATCCCACAGTTTTTCACACTTAATTGATACAGATGATAAGAAAATAAAACACAAGGATAGATAAAGGGGTTTCCTACTAGACCTCTAAGAAACCTGTTCTTAGCAACCTAGGTCATCGGAAGGGGCTCCCTACTAGACCTTCAAAGAACTTGTCCTTGACAACCTAGATCAGAGGGATGAAAATTGAATCACTCAATCTTCTCCATGCAACAAGCGAAGCAAATCACTCACCTCACTCCTCACACAATAAAACGTGCTTAAAAGCAACTGAAAATTTATTCATCAAAAGTTATGTAAATTATCTCATCAGAAGGTGTTTAAATAGATCCCAAACAAACTAGCTAAAAGATAAGATAAGATAACTAATTTAAATCAGATTTGATCTTATTGGATTAGATCAAATTTGATTTGAATTTTAAAGTCCTAAAAATATGATAACTAATTTAAATCAGATTTGATCTTATTAGATTAGATCAGATTTGATTTAAATTTAAAATCCCTAAAAATACTACTAAGCAAATCAAAAGTAAATCAAATCTTCCAACAAACTCTAACAACGAAACAAACCAAAATAAATGCCTAAAAATTTGAAAATTAATAATAAATTATGCCTCCCATTAAATTTGAAAAGCATTATTGGGCTTCTTACTGTCCTGACTTAGCCCAATGGGCCTTATGAATTGTTGTCCTTTTAGCACCACTATTTTTGAGACGGACTCTTGGTCTTCTAGATGTCCAAGACTGGCATGGTATGATTCTTCTAGTATTCAGATCTTTGAATGTGACGAGATTACCATTCTGTCCCTTAACTCTAAGATGACGAAAATGCCCTCTTGACCACGTATCATTCTCTCCCTCTTCAAAAAGATTCGTCCTCGAATCTTGCATGAGATGCTCTTCGTCCCTCCAAGGAATCCAAACCCAATCTCTGGGTTTAAATACCATAGTTTGATGACTCTTCTCTACCCATTGAATTGTGGCTATGTCCTTCATGTGTGCCAGTTCAATTTTTCCAACCATACGTTCACCATCTTGTCCAAAGTGTGCAATTTGTCTTCCTTTCTTTTCATCCATATTAATGCCTCCATAATTGATCAGTGAATCTACAAAGCCTGGGAAAGTTGATATAAAAACACTAGGAATTTCATGGTTAGATGTATGAGAAACTAAGGATTCGATGGAATTCAATGATACTAATGCACTCTTGTCTAAGCTAGAACTTTCTAGATCTCTCTCACAAGTGTGTTTATTGCTATCAGTTTCTTTGTCACTCATTGACTCCTTTCGCTCACTATTCTCATATTTTCTCTCAAAACTCTCGCTTTCAATCAAACATAGATTCCTTTCACTCAAACACTCAATCTCTTTCTCAATTTCTTTTCTCTCATATTTTTTAAATTGCTCACATCCCAAGGACCCAGTTGAGAAATTCTGTAGTGTTGATTCTTCCAAGGACACATCACTCTCCACAGCATACTCAACAAATTCTTCCATCTCTGGCTTTGAAGAAGAATGAAAGATAGGCATAGAAGAATTCCTCTTGTTATGGCGATCTATTATTTGTTGCACCTGCTCCCTATCAATGGCCAATTTGACCAAATCGTCCAGGGTCTTGTAACGGTAACCTTGGACTTTATCTGCAAGTTCTTCGCGTAATCCAAACCAAAATCGGTCCATAAGAACCTCAGGACTCCTTTTGATATTAGCCTTGTCCATCAAATATAAAAACTCCTTGTGGTACTCTATCACTGATTGTGAACCTTGTTGCAACTTACAAAATCTTCCAAAAAATTCATTGTGGTAAGATGATAGTACAACTCGATTCCTCATGTGGTATGATGATGTCACAAACTGTCTCCTCATGATTTTCTTCATCTTCTCCCAGCTGCAAATTAGACTCTTTCCGTACCGTCTTCTGGATCTTCCTAATTCAGTCCACCATTTACGGGCATCATCAGAAAAATTGGCTTGTACTAGTCGAACCTTCTTTTCCTCTGAAAGGATGCAAGTTGCAAAGAACGACTCTACCTTTCTTTCCCATTCGAAATAAGCTTCAGGGTTGTTCCTCCCTTTAAATACAGGGATTTTCAACCGAAAACCCTTTTTCACATATGAGATTCCGTCATCATCACTTTCGTACTCAATCATATTTTTTTTCATTTTTTTGTTTGACTCTAACGTGAATTCACAGAAAATTAAAGAGAAAAAAAAGACTAAACAAGACCCATGGAGCGTGTAGATAAATAAGAATTTACCTACGACCTGTAACTGATATCAGATGATAAGAAAATAAAACACAAGGATCGATAAAGGGGTTTCCTACTAGACCTCTAAGAAACCTGTTCTTAGCAACCTAGGTCATCGGAAGGGGCTCCCTACTAGACCTTCAAAGAACTTGTCCTTGACAACCTAGATCAGAGGGATGAAAATTGAATCACTCAATCTTCTCCATGCAACAAGCGAAGCAAATCACTCACCTCACTCCTCACACAATAAAACGTGCTTAAAAGCAACTGAAAATTTATTCATCAAAAGTTATGTAAATTGTCTCACCAGAAGGTGTTTGAATAGACCCCAAACAAACTAGCTAAAAGATAAGATAAGATAACTAATTTAAATCAGATTTGATCTTATTGGATTAGATCAAATTTGATTTGAATTTTAAAATCCTAAAAATATGATAACTAATTTAAATCAGATTTGATCTTATTAGATTAGATCAGATTTGATTTAAATTTAAAATCCCTAAAAATACTACTAAGTAAATCAAAAGTAAATCAAATCTTCCAACAAACTCTAACAACGAAACAAACCAAAATAAATGCCTAAAAATTCGAAAATTAATAATAAATTATGCCTCCCATTAAATTTGAAAAGCATTATTGGGCTTCTTGCTGTCCTGACTTAGCCCAATGGGCCTTATGAATTGTTGCCCTTTCAGCACCACTATTTTGAGACGGACTCTTGGTCTTCTAGATGTCCAAGACTGGCATGGTATGATTCTTCTAGTATTCAGATCTTTGAATGTGACGAGATTATCATTCTGTCCCTTAACTCTAAGATGACGAAAATGCCCTCTTAACCACGTATCACAATCTCTATCTTACGCTAACCAAAGATTCAATTTGGGGTAATTAATTTATTTTTCCACTTAAGGCTAGTGATGTGGTAAAATATAGAACAAAGGGAGGTTAAAAAGGCTCAAAGTGACAAACAACGGTAATTGAAAGGGTAGGCTATTTGGGATAAGTGAGCTGATAACAAATAATGGCCTCAATCCTATGTAAGCATGTAAATACACTAAACAATGGACATATAGAATGAAACAAAGTAAATTCTGCAATCATAGTGAAGAAACACACAAGAATAAAATATTATGGTTAAATAATGTAACCATGCAATTAAGCTCAAAAACTCACGGGTTGTGTGTTCTTTGGCTCAAAACCATATTCCAGTTATGTATATCATGCAAGTTACTGAAAGGGGTTGTACTTAAATTCAATGTGAATCTTAAATACCTTTCCTAAAAATAAATATATTCCTTAAAAATATCATCAATTGACCAACATTTATAACTATATATAAATATACTGAATGGATTGTTGTGATTATGAAAAACTAAAAATTTCTAGTTTACTCCCTATTTTCAATCAAACCAAATTCTCATATGCTAAAAGGGTAAACTAAGCTCAATAATCCATATTTTTCTATATCATAACTAATAGGCTAAATGTGCAATTCAAGTTCAATATCTAAGATATATACAGCTCAAAGTGCGAAATGTAACAAAGTAAAAATACACAAAAGTACAATAAAAGAAAATGTGTAAGTACTGAAAGGAAAATAAGATAAAATAAAATAAAATAAAGCAAAAATACAAAATAAAGTAGAAATAGGATGAAAGGTCTAAAATACTTCACCAAAATTCCGCCAGAGATGGCGACCTCCCCACACTTATATCATAGCATCGTCCTCGATGCTCAGTCAAGCTCAGTGTGAAGGGTCATCGCCTCCTGAAGGGTGTGGTGCTGCTGCCTCTGTGGGATCTGGCTATGTAGGTACCTGAGGCTCTGGAGGCTGCTCAAGCTGAGGCTCCACGTGCTGTGCATGCTGCTGGTCATCCACTTGTGCCTCTTCCTGCTGCTCATCCTCCTCCTCCGCCTCAGAGTGCTCCGATGGTGTGTCAGGCTTAGAGGGAATATTAGTATTTCCAGTCCTCATCATCAGCCTCAGATGCTCATAGCGTCACTTGTTGCGACGCTCAGACTGCTCAATACGCCGCTGAGTGCGGTGCTCCATCCGATCGATGCACTCAAAGAGGCGGTGCACTAGATGGTAGATGGGCTGGGAAGCGGAAGATAGTGCGGTGGATGCGGGAGGTGCAGCAGGCGCTGAGGGTGCTGCGGAGGATGTGGCCGCGTCAGTAGAGGCAGTAAGAGAAGCTGGTCTGTGGCCTAAAGCTTCGAACCACTTGCCATGTGGAATAATCTTTTTGCATTCAGCAACTGGTGGCTTCTCATCCTCAAGTTCCCAAGGCACCTCAGCTCTGCGGGCCATCTGGGTAATCAGATAGGAAAAGGGAAGGGTGCCTCTGACATGGACTCTAGCCATGTATTTTCTGATGAACTGTGGAAGGTATAGTTCCTTGCCTTCCATAACGCACCAGATGAGAACGATCATAGCAGCCGGCACCTCTGACTCGTGAGTGCTCGGCATAACATAGTTGCTCAGTATTTGTTGTCAGAGCTAAGCCTCATTATTAAGATAGATAATCTTGATACCCTTATGAGTTACCGTTGACTTACCCATAGCCCAGGGAACAGCAGAATCAATGGCTATGGTGCGCCTCACAGCATTCCAATCAAAGCTCATAAGCCTCATGGACTCCTCAGCCTTCTGTTAACCATCTACTTCGCCTAATTTTGGCTGGAAATGGAGGATATCTTATCTTGCCTCCTCAGTAACCAAGATCTGTTTTTTTCTTAGCTGAACTGCATCCAAGGTCGTCTTGTAATAGTTGCAGTAGAATTCCCAGACCCATGATGCATTAACATCTGTCAAATTCCTCTCTAGAAAAAATCAACCTCTTTGTTTGATTTGCTCTGTAGTGTACTGCTGTAATTCAGTTGGTATTCTGAGAGTTCTTTCCAAATAGAGGTGCCTCTTTTCTGCAAAGACCGAAAATTTCAGTTCACAGTAGAGGTTTGCAAATTTTACTGGGTCAGAAGCAGGAACTAGTTGATGCCAGGAGTCATCCCCTAGAATGTCAGGCAGAGCGACAGAGGACTGTCTTCTTTTTCGCTTACCAGTGCTGGCCTTAGCCTTGCCCTTTTCTTTTGGATCAGACATCCTGAAAAAACAAAAATTCCAAGATATATATTAACAAATAAAACGGGAAAACAAATAGGCAATTAATGGGCAAGCATAACAAGCAGTGGATAGGTAAAAGAGGAATGAAAGCTAAAGCAAGAAGTGAGTCATAAAGATATAGAAATTTGGACTGGAAGCAAGGTAGGAATCAAAGAAACCAATCAGAAATCACAATCCACGAATCTATTAAATGAAATGCAGAATGCTTGTTTGTCAAGAAACAACAATAAACATGCCTTGAAAGGGGTTGAAAAGAGTTAGTGTAAAACTAAGAGAAAAGTTAGGAAGTCAATGAAGTTAAGAATTAGAAAGGTGAGTTAAAATTAGTGGCATGGTACTGTAGTTCCTAGCTAATAAAAATCATAAGGTGTAAGAACACGCAACTCACATTCAAGCAAAGAATGCAGATTATTGATGATGAAGCATGTAAGGGAAGAAGCAGTAAGAAGAATAGAAATCATCAACAATGCATTTCAAGTAGAACGGGAACCAAAAGGAATAGAAATACTAGCCCAGCAACTCATGAAATGGCTTTGGTGTAAACCAAGTAAATTGCAATTTTGAAAGAACTAAAGTCAAGTTATGAGTGGAAGTTAAGTGAAACATTTCTCAGAAAAATTGGGCAGCATTCCGGCATTAAAAGGAACGTTCCCGGAGTAAATAAACAGAAGAAGCAACAATGCAAGCAGTAGAAATTTCAAGCAGAATCAACAGCCTATACGAATCTCAGCATAAGTTGTGCAAAACCAGTAAGTAATCATAAAACAAAACAAAACAGCTGGCTATTTCCCAAATTCCAGCAAACAGTTTGGATTTCCTATGAATGCATTAACCATTAAAGACACGAAAACCATATGTAGCACAAAAGCAATTTCAGATAGGATCCCAGCAAAATCAGATAATACTTAGCAGCAACAAGAAACTAGTGTAGCACAAAAGCAAACAATGAAATATAATCATAGCATCAAAAATAATTCAGCACAGGGTAGAGCATTGGCACAAACAGAGATGAATTAACCATTCCAATCAGCAAGAACAGAGCAGTTATCAGACCTAAATCCACTAACCACAACCAAGCTACCTAACCACATAAAATCCACTATGAACATACAATTCTAACTATCCTAATTTGAACAAAAATTAAATATGCAAATTAATGTAATTGAACAGAGGAACGAAATTGAAATGCAGGGGTGGAAACAGTCAAACCTGGGGGGTGTGGTACAAGAATCGGAAAGGAAGGGGGAAAGGGGTTGTGATGGCCGGAGATGGCAGTGGCACGGCGGCGGTCGGGCTGACTGCGATGGTTCGGTTGGAGGCAGGAAGAGTGGTGGGTTGAGAAAACAGAGAAGAAGAGGAAAAGGAAGAAGGGAGAGGGATGGGTGGTGTCGGCAGCGGCATGGCGGCGGTCGGCGGTGGTGGGTGCTGCGCAAGGGTGATGGTGGTGAGGGGTGGTTGCTGCAATGGAGGGAAGGAGAGAATTGGAACGTTGGGGGGAAGGGACGACGCGAGTTAGGGTTCTCGCGTCAGGGGAGGTTATAGAATCAAATCCACGCGTACGCGTGGATCACGCCTGGGCTTGGTTATGGGAAAAATGCGTCGACGCGTACGCGTCATAGACGCGAACGCGTGAAACGGGATAAATGAAGATGACGCGTACGCGTGAAGCACGCATACGTGTCGGCCAAAATTGTGCTAAACGCACGCTTCCAGCATTGTTTTGGCACAACTCTCTATTTGATTTGGGGGGCTAGATTTTTCATGCGACGCGTGCGCGTCGCGCACGCCCACGCGTGGGGTGCTAATAATGAAATTGACGCGTACGCGTCCCTGACGCGTACGCGTGGGCAAAATTGTGCCTATAGCACACCGGCCGAACGATTCCATCATAACTTTCTGGTTGTTGGATGGAGACGCCGATTTGAGATCGACGCCCACGCGTGGCCTACGCGCACACGTGGGTTGACCTTTTTTTTGTGCAGTATGCAAAATGCAAAATGCAGATGCTGATGCAGGCATTATGAATGAACACTAAAAAAAATAGAATGAAATAAAACTTAAGAATAAAACAAAACAAAATTAAACTAAGACTGAAAAAGAACGATCATACCACGGTGGATTGTCTCCCACCTAGCACTTTTAGTTAGAGTCCTTAAGTTGGACATTTGCCGAGCTCCCTGTCATGGTGGCTTATGCTTGAACTCATCCAGGAATTTCCACCAATGTTTGCGATTCCAATAACCTCTGGGGTCCCAAACTAGGCACATAAAGCCTTCGAGCAAGTGACAAAGCTCCAGGAGTGTTGATTGCCAGAATGAATTCTGGAGTCCCAAACCTTGCTTTTGCACCCGTCTTCACCTTGATCTACATTGTTCCAACCGGGTGGTACGCAAGCTGAATTCTCACTGAGATACCCAAACATCTTCCGAGACCCATTCAATCGAGTTCTACACCAATTCTTGTACTTCAATTTGGAGCATGAAACCATATTGAACCTTGCATGACAACTCTTACCACTAACTGGCTCCCTCTTACTCTTATAGCCACAAAGAGCTCTAAGTTGCCCATCAGTCTCAAGCAAAGCATATTCAAGTGGGCTAATTAAGCTTAGAGATGAAAGATTTACCTACTTGAATGTTGGAATAGATGGTGATGGCTTTGGGGGAGAAGTCTCCAACAACTTTGGCAAGGTGATTTCTAGCTCCATTCCCTTGAGCTCTTCCTTGACAACTTACACCTCTTTGCAAGCTTCTTTAATTTCAACCTCTTCCTCTAGGTAGCTTTTTTCCAATTCAATCTCTTCTTCATTACTTACAAAGGGCATGGGAGGTTGTGCTTCTTCTTCTTTAATCTCTATCTCTTGATCAACCTCTGCAAAGTCTTCAACCACTTCCTTTTCTTCTATAATTTCGGCTTTCTCCACTTGCCCTAGTGAAAAATCAGACTCCTCCTTGATATCTTCCCATTCATGACAACTTTCCTCAAGGGTCCCTACTACCTTCACCTTTAGGACCTCCTCTAGCTTCTTGTGAAGTATGAGATCTATTTCGTCCTAAAGACGATCCCTTATCTCTTGTTCTGGGTCATTCGCATAATTGGGATCATGTTACTCTTGGATTGATGGATGTGGGTGCTCTTCCATGGAGGGTGGTGATGGGATGGGGAGATCATTATGGGATTGAAAAGGAGATGCATTAGACTTGAGGGTTGATTTTTGCATATATTCGATGATCCAAGCTGGGAGACGAGGGCTTGTATAGCGGAGGTCAGACCGGTAAGTGTGCTCTCCAAGGTCTCTTGTCCTTGTGCAAGAGATTGAAGCATCTCGTCATAGGAAGAGGAAGGGGGCAATTGTTTTAGAATTGGGGTGGTTCTATGTATGGCTCATAAGGCTCTTGGTATGATGGGTATGGATTAGGGTCATATGGGGGTGTTTGGTGGTAAGGTGCTTGTGAGTATGATGGTTCAAAATTATGTTGAGGAGGGAGTTCATGGACATATGGTGGCGGTTGTTGATAATCAAAAGGGTGCTCACCATAGCCGTTATCTTGATATGCTTATTGGAATGGCTCCTGGTCATAGTAATTTGGTGGAGGTTAGTTGTCACGAAAGGGTCCACCATAACCATTGCCTTGGGATGCATCGTAGAACGGTCGTTGCCTATGGCACATTGGAGGAGGTTGTTGCCGAAAGGGTTGATCAAATTCTTGTGGCTCCTTCCATCTTTGATTGTTCCAACCTTGATGCATGTTCCCATTACAGCTTCCATTCCCTACAACATAATTCGAACCAAACTCGTAGCCAGAGGGGTGAGAGTTCATAGTATCAAAAGAAAATAAAAACAAAAACTAATAAAAATTAAGCAACAAAGTCCTAAAACTAACAAATAAGTAAAAAGCAAATATTTACAATAACCAATAATAAGGCACACGTTTGCAATTCCCCAGCAACGGCACCATTTTTGACGAACGGATTTTCGCTAGTAAAGAATTCACAAATAAGTTCTCGTTGCAAGTATAGTTTCTAAACTAACAATACTCCTTTTGTACAAAAACTTGTTTGTCACTAAAGCAAACCCAATAAAAATAATAAACCGAAGTATTTAAACCTCGGGTCATCTCTCAAGGAATTGCAAGGAGGTGTAGTTATTATTGGTTATGGAAAAGTATATTTTTTTTTGGATTTTTGAATAAGGAACAAGAAAAGTAAATTTCAAGAAAGTAAATTGATAATTAAGAAAACTCTTGGCAAGGTATGAGAATCAGACGTCCTATCCTAGCTATCCTTATCAATTGTGATATCAATTGTCCATTGCTCCCACTTAGTTAACACTTACTAAATAAAGGAAAGTCAAGTGGACTAATCAATTTGATTCCTCAAGTTCTAGTCAACTCCTAAGGAAAAACTAGCTTAGAGGGATCCAAATCAACCAGCAACTTTCAATTAACAATCAACAAAGGAGTTTGATAACTCAAGCATCTCCAATTACTCAACCAAAGCTAAGAATATAAAAAGCTAAATTAAAATCATAAATATGAAATACCTCAAATTGCATTAAATAAAGAAATCAAATCTAACATGGAGTTTATAAACCAAATAGCAACATAAAGTAATCAACAAAGGAAATAGATAAAATAGAATACTAGAACAATTAAGAGTAGAAGAGAAACTAAATTAAAATAGAGTAGAAATCTGAAATTAAGTAAAGCTAATCCTAAAATCCTAAAACCTAAATTGTTGTGAATTGATGAATGAATGAATGATTCTCCCATTCTGCAACCTCTATTCTGTGTTCTCGGGCTTGGAATTGGGCCAAAAAGGAGCCCAGAAATCGCCCCCAGCGCTTTCTGCAACTTTCTGCACGTGGCGCATGTCACGCGTACGCATAGGTCACGCGTGCGCATCACTTGACGAATTTTCTTGTCACGCGTATGCGTTAGTCACGCGTACGCGTCGCTCGTCTTCTGCGCTAGGCACGCATACGCGTCACCCATGCGTGCGCGTCGCTGCCAGCTTCTCAAAACTTTATTTTTCACATTCCTTCCACTTTTGCATGTTTCCTGCCCTATAAAGCCTAAAAATACTCAACACACAGATCACGGCATCGAATGAAAATAAAGAATAATTAAAATTAACAGTTTAAAGGCCTAGGAAACATGTTTTCAACTGTATCAAAGAATTAGGAAGGAATTGTAAAACTATGCAAATTATATGAATAAGTGAGCAAAGAACTGATAAAAACCACTCAAATTAGCACAAGATAAACCATAAAATAGTGGTTTATCACTCTCTCCTCTCTTAAGTTTTAGGGATTTTAGTCTTGTTCCTTCCCAAATTCAGATTTCTACCTTACTTTAATTTAGTTTTCTCTTACTTTTATTTGTTCTAGCACTTTAGTTATCTACTTCCCTTATTGGTTCCTTTATTTTGCTAATTTAGTTTATGAGTTCATGTGTTACTTTCAATTTTTATTAAGGCAATTTATGTCTCATGTTTCTTATTGTTCAATTGCTTTGTTAGGGTTATTTCTTTGCTTTGGTTAGTCTTAGAATTTCCTATGTCTTGGCAATTTTATCATGCTTTTATTTTGTGCCCACCAAGTGTTTGATAAAATGCTTGGTTAGATTTTTAATTAGATTTTTGTATTCTTATCTTGGATTGAGTATTTAGAGATTTTTGAGTTATCAAAAGTCTTTTGTTGAATGGTAATTGGAGATTGCCGGTTAGCTTGAACTTCACCAAAACTAGTCTCTCACTATAAGTTGACTAAGACTTGTGAACTCAAGTTGATTGTATGCACTTGACCTTCCTCCATTGGTTAGAGGTTAATTAAGTGAAGGCAATTCACTTTTACCATCACAATTGACGATGATAATGAGGATAGGACTTCTAATTCTCTGATGAGTTTGGAAAACTTTAAATTAATGTGATGATCAAACATTGTTAAAAATGATTAATTACAAAATTGTTAACTTAATTTTATTGTAATTAGAAATTGGTTGTTTAACAATTTTGTTTTGTGCAGATTTTGTTACTGGGCCGAAAAATACACAAGGCTGAATAAAACTCTATATGATATGTGGCTGAAATACTTAAATGGTTAGCAAGATAATTGGGCCAAGGAACTAATGAAAAGCCCAAAATTAATTCCTCTGGATCCAACATCATCATGGGTCCAAAATTGAAAGAAGAAAGAAAGCAATGTAGCATGCTTTCCATAGATACCAACTCCCCTCTTTGTTAGAATTCAAATTTAGTTAACTAGGTTTAATTGCATTGGTAACAGGAAAGAGAAAGTTCAAATTGATTTTATTGCTTTTATTGTCTCACACGTTACTATGCATTGAGGATGGGAAGTGGGTTTTAATTGATTTTAATTCACTCATTACTTCCAAAGTTTTCTCTTTCTTCTCTCTCTTCTCTCTCTATGTTTTGGTCACTTCATCTGTTAGGAAAGAAGAAGATGCAAGCTATCAGAGGAAGAAGTAGAGAAGCTAGGAAGAAGCAAGCGGCCAAGGTGATGATGGCTTTTACAAAAAGAAGGTCTACAGTATGGTGTGGCTAGGATTTTTGCCACTAAGGGCAAGAAGTGGAGAAGAAGCTTCAAAATCTCCATGCCTAAAAATGGTAGCAATCCGTTTCGGTCAGAGAAGAAGATCTCTGAGGTGAAGCTCGTTTCCACTTTTGTTCATCCATCACAGAAGGTAGCTACTGTAGCTACGTGGAGGTAGAAGCAAAACTGGAACAGAAGGAGCTGTCAAGGATCAAGAGTTCATCAAGGGTCAGAAATCCTTCTTGGGTACCAAGTCAAGATGGAAGGCTCAGATTGATGAAGCTTGATGAGAAGGAATGAGAGAGAGGTAATTGCATGTTAGTTTTGTTTTTTGGTTCCCTCTCTCTTCTCTCTGTCCGAACTAGTTTTTATTATTGAAGAAGAAGAAGGTGGCTTGGTTCAATCGGTTTCAACTTTGGAAGCTTTCCCTTCTATATTAAGGGTGAACGGCCAAGGCTTGAAGCAAGGAGAGTAAGCACAGAGTTCTCATAGCTACCCAAGCTAACAGAAGTTCTTCTCCTTCAATGTGTTACATTTTGTTTTTTTTTCTTTAGTTTTGTCTGTCTGAGTCTCATGGTGAAAAAAGGCAAACAGAGTGAGGTTTGTAAGAAAAAGCCAGTGAGAGAAAAAAGGCAGAGTGTACAAAATTAAAGAAAAAGCCATAGGTGTCCTAGAGGTCCTTTGTATATCTATGTGTTGTGTATCATAATTCTGTGGAAATTCCCTTACAAGTTGGGTTAGCACTTAGCAGTTGAAAGCTTGGTAGGTGACCAAGTCAAGTTCAGTTTTGGGTATAGATTCTGGACTTGTCCCGGATAGGAAAGGGTAGTTCCTAGGGAAGAATTGGTGTCTGTAATTAGTTGATTATTGTAAAATTCCATCATTGTTGTGATGGAGACTGGACGTAGGCTGCATTGCACTTAGCGGCTGAACCAAGATACTTCTTGGTGTGATTCTATCTTTCTCTTCTACTCCATTTCTGTTTCTGTTGCGAAAGAGACAAAATTGAAAATTATCTCCTGACTGGTTACGAGACAAAAAGAAAATGTCTCGTGTCTGGTTATGAGACAAAACGCAGAAAAATCTCCTGAAGCTATTTTGAAAGGCAGAAAGTGTTACTCAGAGAAAAAGGGGCTAAGATTCAACCCCTTCTCTTAGCCACTAATAACCATCATTCTATTTTCTCGCTAAGAGCTTTCTTAGTTATTAATTTATTTTTCTGCCATTTTACTTTCTTGTTCCTTGTTTCAAAAAAACCCAAAAATATACTTTTCCATAACAAATAACAAACTACACTTCCCTGTAATTCCTTGAGAGACGACCCGAGATTTGAATATTTTGGTTAATTTTATTGGGTTTGTATTTGTGACAAATAATTTAAACATTGATCGAGGATAATTTGTTGGTTTAGAACTATACTTGCAACGTGATATTTTTTTGAAATTCTTTACCGACAATTTTCCTCCGTCAGTGCCCAGCACCCAATACTTAACCTTCCAAGAAGCTTTTAATGTCACGTAAATCCAATTTCAGATATCAAACACGATCAATCTTCAATCAAACATTAAGCACAATCCATTTGTAATTAATTTACCAAATTTTATCTCTCGATCTTAGCTTACAAAAATCGACTCTTCTTCGATGATCTTTAACTCACGTTCTTCCTAATTTTTGCTAAAGCAACATTTAAATTAACCATGATATACAGAATAACCGAATCGTAAGTTTAAGAAGAAAATTTACACCTTATTGAAACTAGTATGGTTGTAAAGATGAGAAAGAAATAAACACTTTACTCTCTCTCTAAATGTAAAAAGAAAGAAAGAAAGTAAGAGGTGTCCAATTTTTGAAGAAAGAGAAATCAAGCAGGAAGTGGCTAAAACTTGAAAGGTCGTGGGTTTCGAAAAATGATTTATCAAATATTATTAATAAAATATTATTAAAGAGATAATTACTAAAATTAGATATATTAAGTTACAAATAATTATATTATTAGAATAAATATATGAGCTATCAATATAAATGATACTAATAACGAAAGTTCCAGCATTAATTTGTGCAAATAGATTTTAGGCTCAGTTATTATATTATGATTGTAAAATATCATTATAATAAAATATTAGAATACTAAAATATCACCATCTTAAAATATTATTATAATAATAAAATAATATTTATTTTTTTTATATATTTAAAGTCGGCTCGTCACTGTGCCACTCGAATTTTACAAATTCCTATCGTATGAAGCTCGAGATATCTGTTGCTAAAGATCTAGGCGCTGTTACAATATGCATAATGAATTTTGTTATAAAAATTTTATAAAGTTAATTAAATTTAAAGTTTAACTATTTTCAATATTGAAAATAACAAAATCATTGAGTAATAGTTTTATTTAGGGTAAAGTATTAAATTAATTCTCTATGTCTGGGCATAATTCTGTTTTAGTCCTTAAGGTTTAAAGTGTCCTATTTAAATCCAAAAAAGTTTTATTTAGCATCAATTAAGTCCCACAGTGAGGTCAAAGTTAAATAATTAATGGAATGTCTTACATAACAACAGTACAAAAACAAAATCGATAATCTGGAGAACTAAGTACAAACTCTAGAGGCACAAAATCAACCGTGAATGCATCAATACATTTATTTATTATTTTTTTTAAAATATAAATAAAATATTTTCTATAGAACTAAAGAGAATGATAAATAAATATATTGATGCATCAACAATTGATTTTGTGCCTCTGGAGCTTGTACTTGTTCTCCAGATTATCGATTTTGTTCTTGTACTGTTGTTATGTAAGACATTCCGTTAATTATTTAACTTTGACATCACTATGGGACTAAATTGATGCTAAATGAAACTTTTTTGAATTTATATAGGACACTTTAAACCTTAAGGATCAAAACAGAATTACGCCCAAACATAGGGGACCAATTTAGTATTTTGCCCGTTTTATTTATTTTTAAAGTATAATAATAACTCATTAATAATATATAATTTATGATAAAATTAAAATATTTACATTAGAATCGTATCTTTTTAAAGATTTCTCTTTAAATAATAATAGTGGTTGAATCTGTAGACATTTTTCTCATGATTCATGATTAAAGCTTTTGAACTTTTTTACTCTTATATTAAAATCGATTTGAGCAAGTACAATCTAACATGAAATAAAATTTGTCCTTGAATTAGTATCAGATTTATTCTTGGAATCAAAATGATATGACCAACGTTGTTATCTGTTGAAACTTACCATTACAAGAAAAATGTTAAATACCGTCGTATTTACCGATGGAATAACGAAAATAATATGTCAGTAAATAAATTACCATCAGATATTTTTCGACGGTATAATCCTTGTCGGTAATAAATTACCGTTGGATTCTGCGGCAAATTGTTTGCCCAAAATGTATTTGGTTACTGGCAACATTTTCAACCATAAAACTAATTCAAAATTTTAAAACTAAAATTCTAATCAAACATAAACTAAATTAAACTAAAATTAATGAAATTAAAAGAAAAGTTGGTTCAAAAACTTGCAATGAAGAATACAGAAATAGGAAAAAGACGCAGTAACACTTGGAAGAAGGACTAACAAGAGGCAGCAGTGACAACAATGAAACCCGTTGAAACGACGGCGACCCACGTACGAGGCAGCAGTAATGGCAATGGAACTCCTGGCAGCAATGACGACGTTACAAAAGAGATGAGAGGGATAACCATGGTGAGAGAGAACGAGAGAAGAGAGGGCAAAGTTGCAAAAGTAAGGGGGAATAATTTTTGAATCCGACGGTAAAGTGCTAGTCATTGTCCAAAATGCCTGTGTTTCACTAATTCATATTACCGTTTGAAAATTTTTACAATAAAATTGGCGCTTATAAAATAAATTTTGCACCCCTTTTTACCGTCATAATTAGGGCCGGATCATGGAATTTGATAGTATATTTTTTTGGGACGAATTTTCACTCGTAACTGTCGAAAAATCTGCTGCTAAATCTGCCGGTAACATCTCTCGCTAAATTCGTCGGTAAATCCGACAGTATTCAGCGCTTTTTTTGTAGTGTGTTAACATTTTTTGTCTAATTTTTAGTTGTAGTAGTTATATTTGTGCCTGGAAATGGTTTTATGCTCCTTTTTTTAGTTTAAATATCTATCAAAATTAGTACAGATAAGACGAATGCATAATATCTTATCAAAACAATAACAGACTTATTAGTCTAAAGTAATTACAATATTTTTTCTATTTCACGATAGATAATAAAAATTTTACTAAGAGAAGATACAATACAATTTATATTTATCCTTTGTATACTAGTATCATTATATATAATTACTCATAATCCCTACAAAAAGAAAGGTAAGTCAAAAAGACGAAGAAGAAGACGCACAACATCCTTCTTTGATATTATTTCATCAGTCAATTTCTCAGATTAAAAATGAAATTAATCACGTAATGAATATAATTTAAACATTGAAAAGACTCAACACGTGAAGAGTTATGATAAATTAACTTGTATGGAATAAAAATAATAAAATTTATAATAAAATATTATAAAACTTTAATAAACATGAACAAAATAAAAAAATAGAAGAGATAAAGTACAATAATAAATAATAATATTTTATAGTTTATAAAAAATAAAAGAGTAAAAATAATACATCATATGAGAAAAAAATAATATTATCGAATGAAAGAGCAATTGGTAAAAAAAATGAGCTTTTCTTCTAATGTATATGACTTTTTGTGATGAATAAGATATGAAGTAAAAAAAAAACAGGAATGAAATTGTATTTTTTTTAATAAATTAAAGAAATATTCACATTACATAATTGATAGTGGGTATATAATTATTAGATAATAAATTGGAAGAAAATATTAATAGAAATATTAGATTTGATATTAAAATAAAAGAAGAAATATAAATAATGAATAAAAATTCAAAATTTAAAATTAAAATATTTAATATCAAAGAAAAAAATAAAAAAGAACTTTTGGTATACAAAAACTCAAACATTAATGTGACAATAAATTAAATTAAACAATATATATTTGAATTAATTAAATTAAATAATTAATATAATAAATTAATTATAATTTTTTGTCTCAACAAAATAAGTTAAATAAATAAAAAATATCTTACAAATATGCTATGTAAAAATTATAATGCTTTTAAAAATTATTAATTAAAATACATAAGACGAAAAAATTAATACAAATTAAAACAAAATTAATTCATTTATTCCAGTTAAATTAAGTAATTAATATAATTGATTAGCTATAGTTAATATGTCCAAATAAAATATTAAATAATTTGATATTTATTTCATAAAAATCAAATAAATGATTAATTATAATACTCTTAAAAATCATTAATCAAAATACATAAGATGAAAAAATTAATGTAAATTAAAACAAAATTAATTTATTTTTTCAGTCAAGTCAAAAAATTAATATAATTATAATTGATTAGTCATAGTTAATATGATCAAATAAAATATTAAATAATTTGATGGTTATCTCAATAAAATCAAATAAATGATTAATTAATTAACGCATTTAAATAAATCAAATAAAATGAATAAAAAATATTTAAAAAAATATGTCATATCAACTATATTATTAATGAAAAAATTTAATTTCAATAATATATAATAGATCTAGTGAAAGAGAAATTTCAATAATAAATTATAAAAATATTTTAAAAGTGATATATTATGTTATCTTTAAACACTGTAATATAAGAAAGAAACCATATCACATATAATGAAAGTATGATTTTTTTTTTAATTTATTACTATTAAAATATAATATTAGCATTAAGAATTAAAATTATCTAAAATAAAAAAAATTAGTAAAAAAAATTAAGAGTCTAATTATTCTTAAACTAAAATAATAAGATTCATACATGATAAAAATTATAAGCTTAATAGTGATTTTTTTTTTGGTGACTGAAATAAATTAAACAAAGAAAAACAAAACAAACAAAATAAGCAACTGCCTAAATAGAAGGACAGTCCCGTTCAAAACTACTCTTAAACTCCTCCCAAGGTGAAAGAAGCTCCACATGCGAAAGTTGTAACTTCATCGCCATCTTTGCCATAGTATCTGCCACCGTGTTTGCATCTCTCATAATCAAACGAAAGTCAACCCGCCAATTCCAATGCATGATATCTCTTATTTTGAGCACCAGTGGATCAATAAACCCAAAACCATCTTGAGTAACAAGATTAAATGCTTCCACACAATCCGTCTCACAAATAACATCTCGTTGACCCACATCCCAAGTTAAGAGATATCCTCTCCAAATAGCAAACAATTCCCCTTGAAGAATACTATTATTCTCAATCATTCCCAAACACCCCATTTGCCAGCTCCCATTACAATCTCTAATAACACAAGTAAAACCAACACTATCACCCGAACCAAAATAACTAGCTTCACAATTAATCTTAAAAGTACCAATAGATGGGGGATTCCAAAAACCATTTAGAGTAGAGGGAAGGGACATACGTTGTAATTCAAAAATATTCCTAAGCTCCTTTTCTGAAGTTAATGCCAGACAAATCACTTTTTCCGGAGGCCAAGTTTCATGGGGATTAAAGATGTCATTATTCCTTGCTCGCCATATCCACCAAAGTCCCGAAAAGAACTTGAACGAATGCTCTCTGCTATGATACAAGAACCAGTTCTTCAAATCCAAAGGATGACAAGAAATATCCAACCTATGCCAGACAAGCTGAGCTTTTGGACAATCCCGAATACAATGTAAAACCGATTTCTGGCTAGAAAGACATCTTGGACACCTATCCGATGATGACATCCCTCTTCTAAAGCGAAAACTTGCAGTAGGAAGAACCTCCTTAAGGCACAACCAAGCCAAAAACTTATGCTTTTTCGGAACAAGCTGACGCCAAAGCCAAAGCCAATTCTCCCACTCCTCCCAACCAAACAGCTGCTTACACAACCACAAGTAACCATTGCGTGAGTCATAGACTTTGGCAGCAGACCCACTCCAATACCAACCCACTTCCGGACCTGCTTGTTCATCAACCGACCAAATATCCTGTATCTGGAGATTCGAATAAGAAATGTGAACATAATCCATCTCATTAGATAACCGTCCTTCTCTCCTCCAGCTAGAAAACCAAAAATTCTGGTTCAAATCTCCAATACACCAAGCAAACCCATCCTTCAACACTTCCCAAGCCTTGCAAAGACACCTCCAAATGGGAGAGTCCTTGTTCTTAGGATAACTAAAAAAGCCATATAGAGATGATAGGTATTTGGCATCCAACAATTGGACCCATAGCTTGTTTGGCTGCTGGAAAAAAGTCCAAACTAGCTTCCCAAGAAGAGCAATATTTACACAATAAGGATCTCTAATCCCCAAACCTCCATATTTTTTTGGTGTAACCAGTACCTTCCAACTAACAAGATTCAATCCTCTTCCATCAACTTGTCCTTTCTAAAGAAAATTCCTCATCATAGACTCCAATTTACTAATGATTCCTTTGGAAAAAATAGAAACCTGCATCTGGTACGTGGGAATAGCAGCAGCAACAGAATTAACCAAGCAGAGCCTACCAGCCCGATTGAGTAAACTTCCTTTCCAGCTTGCTAGCCTACTCCGAATCTTATCCAGGACACTATTGAAAGCTGAACGAGTCACCCTAGAGTGGCTAAGGGTAACTCTAAGATACTTGCCCAAGTCCTGGACAAATTTGATAGAGGATACCCAAGTAAAAACATCTTTCCTTGTTGCAGAGACATTCTTGGAGTGCTTTAGACTTCTCGACATTAATCTTCATCCCAGATGCTTTGCAAAAAGTCTCTAAAACTAACATCACATTTTGCACTTGTCTCTTTGTAGCTTTACAGAACAGAAGCAAGTCATCCGCAAACATTAAGTGGGATATTCTTGGTCCCCTCTAGAAATAGCAACCGGCTCCCACAAGCCCAAATCAACCTGATGACTAATAAAGCATGCCAATCGCTCCATACACAACACAAAAAGATAGGGTGACATAGGGTCTCCTTGTCAAAGACCTCGGCTAGGAGTAAAGCCATTCAGACAACTCCCATTCCAAAGAATAGATAAGGAAGAAGCAGTGACACAATTCATAATCAAATTAAGTGTAGGAATAGGAAAACCAAAGCTTTTAAGGGTATGAGCCAAAAACCTCCAGTCAACTCTGTCATAAGCTTTCTCCAGATCAATCTTAAAGGCCAGTGTGCCTTTCTTTGATTTAGTCTTCTTCATAAAGTGGAGGACTTCTTGAGCAATAATGATGTTGTCAGGAGTTCCTCGTCCCGGAATAAATCCTCCTTGAAGAGGGCCAACAATCTCCGCAAGATGAGGACAAAGCCTATTAACAAGGACCTTCGTGATGATCTTGTAAACTACATTGCAGAGACTAATCGGCCTGAAATCTTTCATAGATACCGGTGATTCAACCTTTGGAATGAGAACCAGTAAAGTCTCCAATATTCTTGGATCAAGAGGAACACCAGAGAATGCCTGCTTAACCATCTTCCAAACATCAAGACCAATGATCTCCCAATATTCTTTGAAGAAGAAAGCTTGAAACCCATCAGGACCCGGAGCTTTAAAAGCGCTCATGTGAAAAACAGCTGCTTTGACTTCCTCCATAGTAACTGGTGCCGTAAGGTTATTGCAAGCTTCCCCATTCAGAGAAGGAAGAGGCACATCACCAAGGCAACCAAATCAACATCATCCAAATGACAGAATAAGTTTTATAGAAAGACTCTGCTTCTTGACTCAGAACTTCTGGATCAGTTTCCCACACTCCATCCTTGAGAAAAATGCCATGAATCTTATTATGCTTCCTTCGCGCAAGAGTTTGAATATGAAAGAATCTTGTATTCCTATCCCCGAACCTTACCCACTGCTCTCTGGACTTTTGGAACCATAGGAGCTCTTCTTGCACTAGAGTATTATTATAATCATCAAGCAATTGTTGCTCTTTCTGACGCAAATAAATACTATCCACCACTTCTAAACGCTTTTGTAAATAATTAATCTGCTGCTCTAATTCACATTTCTTAACAAAAATGTTACCAAATACCTTCGAGTTAAACTCTAGTGAATTCTTCTGTACTTCCGAAAGCTTGCCATGAATTCCTCTATTACCAGACCACCATGACTGGTTCACAATATCCCTATACCCAGGATGAGTAGCCCAAGCAGTAACAAATCGGAAAGGTCGATTCCCTTTAGGCTGAGGATGACCTTTACAACGCACCAGAATAGGGCAATGATCAGACTGAAGCCTATTTAAAACTTCTGCATAAGCCTCTGGAAAGATAGATAACCAACTACTATTTATACAGACTCGATCAAGCTTTTTTACCACGTCAACATAATTTTTCACCCTCCTGTACCAAGAAAACTGCCTCCCAATAGTCTTCAGATCAAACAAACCACTATTCCCTAATGAAGTAGCAAACATGTCGGCTCTTTGATTAGAAAATTGACAGCCCTTAGATTCATGAGAAAATTTGACTTCATTAAAATCACCAAGAACAATCCAAGGTCCTTGAAAAACCATGGATTGTGCAACAAGATAATCCCAAAGGAGAACCCTTTTATTAAATTGAAGACTGCCATAAATACCACTACACCTCCAAATTAAATTATCAAAGTGAACCTCAACAGTAACACCCTGATCAAAAGCATCAATGAACTTACAACAAACACCCTTCATAGAGGATAGAAACCAAATACCTCCCTTATGCCCCTCTGCTTCTACTATACCAACAGAGTGATACCCCAACCTTTCCCAAAATAATTTTAAATGCTGAAAAGGGGAGTGAGTTTCAACCACAATAAAGAAAACAGGTCTAAATTTCCTAACAAGTTCTTTACAATGCACCCGGACTAACTTATTAGAAGCACCCCTAATATTCCAAACAATCATATTTAAACTATCCATAAATAATAGGGACAGAATAAATAAGAACATAAACTCTAAATAGAATCACCAACCTCAATAGGTGGTTTGTCCTGCGGTACTGGCACACTCTGATCCTCAATAATTGCCACCTTTGGACCTCCTGACACTGCACCTGCCATGCTTCCATCTACTAAGGTTTCCTCCGTTGTTCCACCATTTTTATCAACTGGCGAGTTCTGCAAGGAGGAAGGCCGAGGACGCTTCCGTAGAGAGATTCCACGACGTGCAGGAGTTCTGCGCGATGGAGATGGCGTAATTTCATGTTTTTCTTGCTTCCCCATCCTAATGCCAATTGATTTGCCTCCATCACCATGCAAATTGGGCCTTGGAACCCTTCTCGAACCAAACTTGTGCTGCTTTCCATCTTGGTCCTTCAAACCTGATGACTGGCCCATTGTAAATTTTCCCTTACGCAGCACTTGTTGCCAGCCCTCTCCATCATCCATGCATGCCTCATTAACATAACCATCAGGCACGTGAGGAGCCAATGATTCCGTAACTACATCCTTCCCTTTAACAACTCCTAATTTCTCACCCAAATTACGAGGATTCTCACCCAAATCACGAGCTTCTGATTCAGCCTCTTGTTGAATCTCATGATTGTTGTGTGGCACTAATGTCGGAGCTTCATTATTTTTTCATCACCAAAGAAATTTCCGTTTCCTTCCAAGGACTCCTTCTCCATGCACAACGATTTATCATGCCCATACTGTGCACAAGTAGCACAAATCAACTGTAAACTCTCGTACTCCACTTCATAAGTCACACCCTCCACTATAATATGTTTGATTACAGGCAACTCAAGATTAATTTGAACACAAGCTCGGGCATATTTTCCTCTTTCTACAAGCTTAGTAGCCAAATCTACTTTCACCGGAATTCCTATTGCAGAAGCAATTCGCAGCATTGCTTGTTCCTGGTAGCACCAAATTGGAAGTTCCGAGACTCGAATCCATACCAGCGTTGATCCAAAGGATTTTTCGCATGGCCTAAAATCCACATCCCATGGCTTGACTGCAACATAGTGACCATCTATCAACCATGGGCCACCAAGAATGACTTTCTCACGATCTGCAACAACATCAAATTTAACCAAAAAATATCCAAACCCCACATCCAACAAATCAAACCCTCCTTTGATGCGCCATACTATCCGAAGCTTATGCATGAGAGCCGTGTAGCCATAATGCTTATCCAGCACCTTGATCACGATGGCTTCCTTATAAGGTTCAGCTAGACAGCTCTTTGCCTCGTTGGTAAAACTGACACTTGGTGGACGAGAGTTACCATCCAGGAGGAAGGAGCCCCTAATTTTACAATGCAACCGTTTCAAGCGCATCATCCGGCGGTAGCTACAGATTTTGAAATAAAGCCCGCACTGCTAAATTTGATGCCCAGGTTTCATGGCCTACCTGCTCAAGAGCCTATCAAGCACTTGAGAGATTTCCAAGCAGCCTGTTCTACTGTCAGGCGAGATGGCACTAATGAAACTTCAATACTGCTGAAAGCTTTTCCATTTTCGCTTGAGGGAAAAGCAAGAGAGTGGTACTACACTCAACCTCTAGCAAATGTATCCAACTGGGATACACTCAGAAAGGAGTTTCTAGAGAAATTCTTCCCATCTGAAGTCACTGATAAATAGGGGTGTTCATGGTTCAGTTTTTTCATAAACTGAACTGAAACTGCACTAAACCATTTTAAATGGTTTAGAAACTGAACCAAACTACTTTGTCAAATAAGAAACTGGTTTTAAACCAGTTTACAATACAGTGCACCAGTTTAAACCAGTTCATAAAAATAAAACCAGTTTTAATTGAAAAAACCAGTTTAAACTGGTTTATAGGTTAAAAATAGTTTTAACTTTTAACATATATAAAATTAGTTTTTACATTTTCTCTCTCCCACTCTCTCTCTTCTTCTCTCCCTCTCTCCCCCTTCTCTCCCCCTCTTTCTCTTTCCCTCTCTCCCCCTCTCTCCCCTCTCTTTCTCTCTCTCTCTCCCCCTCATTTCTCTCTCTCCCACTCTCTTTCTCCTTCTCTCCATCTCTCTCATTCCCTTCTTCCTCTCTCTCTTCTTCTCTCCCTCTCTCCCCCTCCTTTCTCTCCCTCTCCCTCCTCTCTCTCTTTTCCTTTTCTCTCTCTCTCATTCTCTCTCTCCCTCTTCTCTTTTCCTTTGCCCTCTCTCTCTCTCTTTCTCTCTCTCTCTCCCTCTCTCTCTCTTAACATATATAAAATTAGATTTTACATTCTCTTTCTTCCCCCTTCTCTTTCTCCCTCCTTCTCTCTCCCCTTCTCTCCCTCTCTCTCTCCCTCCTCTCTATCTCTATCTATCTCTCTCTCTCTCTCTCTCACTCTCCCTCTTCCTCTCTTTCTCCTCTTTTCTCCCTCTCTCTCCCTCCTTTCTCTCTCTCTCCTTTCCCTCTCACTCTTCCTCTTCTCTCTCTCTCTCCCTATCTTTCTCCCATTTTCCTCTCTTTGTCTTCCTCTCTCTCTCTCCCATTTTTTCTTTTCTCTCTCTCCCACTCTCTTTTCTTATCTTCCTCTCTATTCCCCTCCTCTCTCTCCCCTGTCCCTCTTTCTCCCCTCCCCTTTCTTTCTCTCTCCCTTTTCTCCCTCTATCTCTTTCTCTCATTCTCTCTCCCATATCCCTCTTCCTCTCTATCTCTCTCTCTCCCTCTCTCCTTCCCTCTTCCCCTCCTCTCTCTCTTTCTCTCTCACTTTCTCTCCTTCCCTCTTCCTCTCCTCTCTCACTCTCTCTCTCCCTCTCTCTTTCTCTTTTTCTCTCTCACTTTCTCTCCCTCTCTCTCTTGCACTCTTTCTCCCCCTCTCTTCTTTCTCTTTCTCTCTCTCCTCCTCCTTCTCTCTCTTTTTTCTATCTCTCCTTCTTCCCTATTTTTTTCTTTTTTTCCTTCCTCTTTCTCTCTCTTATTTTGGAGAAAAGAAGGGGAGAGAGAGAGAGAAGAGGAATATAGAGTGAGAGAATATTGAGAGAGAAAGAGAAAAGAAAGAAAGGAAGAGAAGGAAAGAAAGAGGAGAAAGAGAGAAAGGAGGGCGAAGAAAGAGAGAGAAGAGGAGAGAGAAATAAGGGAAGGGGGAGAGAGAAATAGGAGAGAGAAAGAGAGAAAAGGAAAAAAAGGAGAGAGAGAGAGAGAGAGGAAGAGAGAAGGGAGGGAGAGGAGAGAGAGAAAGAACATGAGAGAGAGGGAAAAGAGGAAGAGAGAGAGAGAGAGAGAGAGAGAGAAAGGGGAAGGGGGAAGGGAGGGAGAGCAAGGGAGAGGGGAGAAAAAGGAAAGATATGGAGAGAGAGCGAGAGGAAAAAGAGAGAGAGAGGAGGGTAAGAAAGAGGAGAAGGAGAGAGAGAGGAAGAAAGAGGGGGAGAGAGAGAGAGAAAAAAAGGGGAGAGCGAGGAAAATGAGGGAGAGAGAGAGAGAAGAAGAAGAAGAAGAAGAAGAAGAGAGAAAGGACGAGAGAGAGGAAGGAATTGGGAGAGAGTGGGAGAGGAGGGAAAGGAGAGAGAGAGAGAGAGAGAGAGAGAGAGAGAGAGAGAGAGAGAAAGACGAAGAGAGATGGGAGGGGGAGAGAGGGGAGGGAGAGGAGAGAGAGAGAAAGAAGGGGAAGAGAGAAGGAGAAAGAGGAGAGGGAGAAAGAGGAGGAGAGAGAGAGAGGAAGAGAGATGGGAAGGGAGAGGGAAAGAGAGAGAGAGAGGGAAAGGAGAGAGAGAAGGGAGAGAGAGAGAGAGAGGAAGAGAGACAGAGAGAGAGATAGAGAGAGAGAGAGAGAATGGAGGAGAGAGGGGGGAAAGAGAGAGAGAAGGGAGAGAGGGAGAAAAAAGAGGAGAGAGAGGAAGAGAGACGGGAAGGGAGAGGGAGAGAGAGAGGGAAAGGAGGGAGAAGAGAGAGAGAGAGAGAGAGAGAGAGAGAGAGAGAGACGAAGAGAGATAGGAGGGGGAGAGAGGAGGGAGAGGAGAGAGAGAGGTGAGGAAAAAAGAGGAAAGAGAGAGAGGAAGAGAGACAGAGAGAAAGAGAGAGAGAGAGAGAGAGAGAGAGAGAGAGAGAGAGAAAGAGAGAGATTGGAGAGAGAGAGGAGAGAGAGGAGAGAGAGGAAGGAGACAAAGAGGAGAGAGATAGAGAGGAGGGGGAAAGAGAGAGAGAAGGGAGAGAGGGGGGAGAGAGAAAGAGTATGTAAAAACTAATTTTAGAGTTTAAATAAAACCAGTTTTAATTTGGTTTAAAACTAAACTGAACCATAAAAACTGGTTTTTAATAAACTGGTTTTCATAAAAACTATGGTTTCAGTTCAGTTTTTTATTTAAAAAAACTAGTTTATTTAAAACAGTTTCAGTTCAGTTTCAATTCAATTCAGTGAAACCAGTTTTTTTGCACACCCCTACTGATAAGCTAAGGAAGGATATCTCCACGATTGTTCAGGATGACAATGAGACTCTCTTTGAATACTGGGAGCGCTTCAATAATCTTCTGGAAGCATGCCCCCACCACATGATTGACAAGATCGTGCTACTCAGTTATATCACATAGGGTATGAGGCCCCAAGATAAGACCATATTGGAAAGTGCCAGCAATGGGTCTATGAAGAAGTACAAGACCACTGATGAAGCTTGGCAATTGATCAGTGATTTAACTGAATCCACTAGGAACCACAGACAGAAGCAAGGCCGTTCAAAAGCTGTTGCAGAAGTATCTTCTAGCAGCGAGACTGCTGCTCTACGTGAAGGCATCTGTGAAATGACCAACTTGCTGAAGCAAATACAGTAAGGGAATGTAAGATTAATTTATAATTAATGGTTGTTCTGTTTGGTTATCCTTTACTAAGTAAGGGAAAGTTAAACAAGCTGGAATGCCAGATCTGTTCACAAGTTGCAACCCACTTAGTTCAAAGGGATTGGCGTTGGTGACAGGATAGCAATCCAACATTTAACCCAATTACAAATTTTTCTTTCAATCCTTCCAACTCAAGAATTCCTTTTAATCAACTCCCCATCAAGTAAGGAAACTACTCACGCATTGTAAATAAAGAATCCTGATCCAGTCAGCACCTCCTCCACAGCAGCCAGACCCTCAGCCCACCACCACCACTAAGACCCCCGCTACCATCCCTCCCAGTGATGACACTCCTTCACACCCGGCTTGATTGAGCATCGAGGACGATGCTTCCTTTTAAATGTGGGGAGGTCGCCATCTCTGGCGTTTATTTTGGTGAACCACTACATACTTTTTCTTTTATTTTGGATATTTTTCTGTATTTTTCTTTTTACTGTTATTTTCTGAGTACTTATACATTGCTTTTATGTATTTTTACTCTATTTTCTGCATTTTGCATCTTTAGTTCATATTTTAGCCATTTAGTTTATTTTAGTTATTTAGTTTAGTTTGCAATTCTGATTTATTAGTGGATTAATTAGTATAGTTTATCCTTTTTAGCATAAGATAGTATAGTTTAAATTAAAAAATATAAAAAGGAAGTAAGCTAGGAAATTGAACATATCAGATTTAAATCCACAAAACTTGTATATAGCATTACATGATGTAGTTAAGCTGACAATATTTCATCAAGGAGGAACATTAAAACTTTAAAAGCCACCCTAAATAATTTTTTTATGAGAATAATGGGAATTTTTAACTAAACCTGCATACAATATATAAATGATATATGATGCTTGAGTTAGAGAACACACAGCCTGTGAGTCTTGAGCTTAAATTGTATGGTTGCATTCAAACCATAATTTCATTTCTGTGTGTTACATTTTTTTTTATTCTGATGTTCTTTCCTTTGCTTTAATCTATATGTCCAATTATAGAATATAGAATAGATACATACCAAAAGAATGATTGAGGCCATCATTTGATTTCAGCTCACTCACCCCAAATTAGCCTACCTTTTACATCACCCTTGTTAGCCCCCTTGAGCCCTTTAAAACCCCTTTTATTCCATTAAGCCAAATTACTAGCCTTAAGCAGAAAAACAAAAGAAAACCCCAAGTGAATCCTTGGTTAGCTTAAGATAGGAAATTATAAATAGAGTAAAATGTGGGAAACCTTTTAGAAACATGGATGATAGAAACAAAAAGGTAAGAGAAGTTAAAAGAAATAAAATAAATTTGGGAAGCATGTTAATAAAAAGAAATCTAAGTGATTCAATTACCATGTGCATCAAAAAAAAAAGAGAGTTATTTTTCAGCATTTAATAAAAGGGGATCCAAAAGAAATTCCCCAAAGCAAAATAAAAGCAATGCACATGGAATAGAAAAAGCAAAAAGTGAAACATGAGCATGTAACAATAAGTGGGAAATATGGGAAAATAGGTAAAGAGATTTTGTTTTACTCAACATGTATGTTAAATATGTTTTAATATGTTTTAAAATAGGATCTTAAAAAGAAATTTATTATTTTAACCAAGTAGTAACTAAATGCACAAAATCAAACAAATATGCAATTAAACATGCAAATGCAATAATGAACAAACAAATAAAATAAAACATTAGTGTTGAAAGAGGAAACAACTAACCCATGGAGATCGGTATCGACCGATTTTGACGTTAGGATTTTTGCCAGTAAAGAATGTCATAAAAACAGCCGCGTTGTAGATATAGTCTCTAAACCGACAGAAATCCCTTCGTACAAACGTTTTGGTTGTCACAAGTAACAAACCCCTTTTAAAATTGATAATCGAGTATTTAAACCTCGGGTCATCTTCTCAAGGAATTGCAGGGAGGTATGTTCTTATTATTGGTTATGAGTTTGTAAATTGGGGAAATTTGGAGTTTGGGCAATGGGCACAGGTATATTTTCAAAGCAATAAAAATAAATAAATAACTGAAAAATAAGCTTTTGGCAAGGTATGAGAACCGGAAATCCTGTCCTAGTTATCCTTATCAGATGTGATGAGAATTGGATTTTAATCCCACTTAGTTAAGTCAAGTGGACTAATTAGCTTGATCCTCAAGTCCTAGTCAATCCCTGTGGAGAGACTAGTGTTAGAGCAATCGTAGCTAAAGCAAAATCTGCCAATTTCAACCACTCCTGAGTTTGACAACTCAAGTGTTACCAATTACCTAACCAAAGCCAAAAGGAAGAAAATATCTAAATTAAATTAAAAGCAAAGCAATCTTAAATATGAAATACCTCAAATAATATTAATTAAGAAAATCATAACATGAATGTAGCATAAGCCAAATAGGCAACATAACTAATATAAGCATTAAAGTATCTGAATGTAAGAGATAAATTTAAAGTAAAAGAACGTTGAACCTGGGACTGAGAGTCACTCCTAAAACTAAGAGAAATTCTAAATCCTAATCCTAAGAGAGAGGAGAGAACCTCTCTCTCTAAAAACTACATCTACTCCTAAAATTATGAATGTATGAGCCTCCTCATGAATGGATATATTCCCCCACTATATAGCCTCTAATCTGTGTTTTCTGGGCCGCAAACTGGGTCAAAAACAGTCCAGAATTCGCTGGTTTCGAATTTTACCACGCTGGATTTCCGTCACTGCAACGCGGCCGCATGGATCACGCGGTCGCGTCGCCTAGCATCAGGGGAACTATAGCATATTATATATCAAATCGAAGCCCCGGACGTTAGCTTTCCAACGCAACTGAAACCGCATTGTTTGGATCTCTGTAGCTAAAGTTATAGCCGTTTGAGTGCGAAGAGGTCAGGCTGGACAGCTTAGCAATTTCTCCAACTTATTGTATTCCTTCCACTTTTGCATGCTTCCTTTCCATCCTCCAAGCCATTCCTGCCTTATAATATCTGAAAACACTTAACACACATATCAAGGTATCTAATGGTAATAAGAGAGGATTAATATTAAGCAAATATAAGATCAAAGAAGCATGTTTTCGATCAAAACACACAATTAGGAAGGAAATATAAAACCATGCAAATAGTATGAATAAGTGGGTAAAGAGTAGATAAAAACCACTCAATTGAGCACAAGATAAACCATAAAATAGTGGTTTATCAACCTCCCCACACTAAAACAATAGCATGTCCTCATGCTAAGCTCAAGAGAAGCTATAAAAATGAAGATGAATGGTAGGATGTATGAAATGCAATCTTATCTATATGAATGCAACTACATGCAAAATGTTTCTACCTACTTAGTTAAAAGTAAATAAGTTCTCCAAGACAAAAATAATTCAAATTCCACTAATTCAAATCATACAATAAAAAGCAAGTAAACTTGTAAGAAGACAGCTCATGAAAGCAGGGAACATTGAACCCTCACTGGTAGTGTATATCACTCTAATCTCTCAAGTGTATAGGGTAATTCACTCTAGTCTTCTCTAATCATGCTTTCTAAAACTTTGTTCTTCATCTAACCAATCAACAAAATTTAGTATACAAATGCAAACATCATGAGGTCTTTTCAAGGTTGTAATGGGGCTAAGATAAAGGTGAGGATATATATATGATTAAGTGAGGTATGAATTGAATCTTTAATTAACCTAAACTTTCACCTAACATACATATACTCTATATAATTCTAATTCATGCCTAGCTACCCAAAATTCTCACTTTTACATCACATACTCATGTATCAACTTTTTCTTTTTAATTTATCACATGTGCATTGATTTTTCATTAACTTAACATTGGGGTAATTTTGTCCCCGTATTTACTTATTTATTGAGTATTTTTTTATTTTTCTCTTTTTTCTTTTTTTTTTATTTATTTATTTAGAGAAACAAACATAACTTATCAATGCACATGGATTTTCTATTATTTTTTTATTTTGGTTTTTTTCATGAGTAGGTTCCCAAATTCCTGATATTCAAATAAATTAGAAACATTATACTTTTCCTTTATTAACCCATGTTCCCACAGTTTCTCCATACTTAATTAACACACTATCTTAAACTTAACCAAAGATTTAATTGGGATATTTAATTGTTTTTCTGCTTTAAGACTAGTGATGTGGTAAAATACAGAACAAGAGGGGGTTAAAAGGCTCAAAGTGGCTGACAAGGGTGATTTAAAGGGTAGGCTTATTTGGGATAAGTGAGCTAAAATCAAATAATGGCCTCAATCATATGCAAACATGTAAATACACTAAATAATGGACATATAGATTGGAACAAAATATAGATTACAATCATAGAGAAGGGAACACACAGGAATAAAATATTTATGGTTAAGTAATGTAACCATGTAAATAAGATCAAAGTCTCACAGGTTGTGTGTTCTTTGGCTCAAAAATCATGTTCCAAATACAACTTCAAACACTTTTAACACATAAAAATTTTTAAAAAGTTTTTTTTTAAATTAGTGAATTTTTTTCAAAAATAGGATCTTAAAAAGAAATTTATTATTTTAACCAAGTAGTAACTAAATGCACAAAATCAAACAAATATGCAATTAAACATGCAAATGCAATAATGAACAAACAAATAAAATAAAACATTGGTGTTGAAAGAGGAAATAACTAACCCATGGAGATCGGTATCGACCTCCCCACACTTAAAGATTGCACCGTCCTCGGTGCATGCTAAGATGTGCAAGTGGACGGGGGTTGTGGTTTCTCAGCTGGGCTCTTTTTTGTTCCTTTCTTTGCTGTTGATTTGGGAGTAGCTTTCTCCTTTCGTTTCTTGGTGGCCATCTTGAAAAAGGGAAGAGAAAGTAAGTTAAAATCAAAGAGATATATATAGCAAGGAAGAGAACGGAAAAGGTGGTGATGGATGCACATTAAGATATAACTGACATTAACACATGCTCGCGAGTACATGTGAAAAGCCATCAATGGAAAATAGCTAGTGCATATAAGGACAAGTGAATGCAAGGTGTTTATTGGCATGCCGGCAAAGGGCATGAGTAGCATAGACCAAGCATTACTTGTAATAAATCACCATGTTTGTATTGACAATTATATTCAATTAATAAAATAGTAAAGGGAGTTTATGAAAAGCAAGCATTGAATAGTATAAAATAAAATAGAGAAGTGCATAATGCCATATGGGCTTTTTCACAAACACATAGCATGCATAGTAAATAAGCTATTTGAAAGTATTAAATTGAACATGCAAGCAACCCTTTAAAAAGTAATATATAATTGTCAAACCATTTTAATAATCCAAAAATATAGAAAAATAATGACCCAAATAAATTTCTAACACCAATGAAAATAATGCAATGAATGAAAGTATGCAAATAAATTAAATAAAATAGAATGAGAGAGGAAAAGGATGAGAAGAAGAAAAAAAAGTGAGAAAGGAGAGAGAAGGAAGAAATTAGGATTAGAAAAGAGAAGATAAGAAACTTGGCATTAATCTGGATAGGTTATGCGACGCTGGCGACGCGATCGCGTGGGTGACGTGATCGCGTGGTACGCGATATGGCTGGGTGACGCGGACGCGTGGGGCACGCGATCGCATGACTCGATTTGTGCTAGTGGCGCGAGTGCAGCCTCGCGGTCACACAACTCTCTGTTCAAAACTCAGTATTGCCAAAATCTGGGTGACGCGGTCGCGTGAGAGGCCATTATTCCCATATGACGCGGTCGCGTGGGGTGATTTGTGCCCTTGGCACGCCTCCAGCGCTGCTCCTGCGTAACTCTCTGTTCATATTAATATTGTCTCCCATCTCCTTGCGACGCGGACGCGTCGCTGATGCAGTCGCGTCGCGTGCTCGCTTTTTTTTTTTTTTGTAATCTGAAAAATGCAGAATGCAGTGTTAATATGAATGTGATGCAAAACTCCAAGTTCAATATAACAAAATAAAATAAATTTCAAAAACAAATAAAACTAAATAAAAATGAAAAAGGACGATCATACCATGGTGGGTTGTCTCCCACCTAGCACTTTTAGTTAAAGTCCTTAAGTTGGACATTTGATGAGCTTCCTATTATGGTGGCTTATGCTTGAACTCATCTAGGAATCTACACCAGTGTTTGTGATTCCAGTAACCTCCGGGGTCCCAAACTAGGCATGTAAAACCCTTGAGCAGCTTCAAAAAGATTCTTAGGCTCCCGGGGTGTTGGATGTCAGAACAGATTCCAGGATCCCAAATCTTGCTTTTACACCCATCTTTGTCGGGATCTGTATTTTTCCAGCCGGGTGATAAGTAATTTGAATTCTCACTGCAGCTACCAAACAGCTTTTTAGACCCATTCAATTGAGCTCTACACCAACCTTTGCGTTTAAACTTAAAGCTTCCAACCATAATGAACCTTGCAGGACAATTCTTACTACTGGCCATCTTCCTCTTACTCTTAATGTCACAAAGAGCTCTAAGTTGACCATCCGTCTCCAGTAGCCCATATTCAAGTGGGATTAGAAAGCTACGGGATATGAATTTTACCCACTTGAATGTTGTGAAGGATGATGGCAACTTAGGGGAAGGTATTTTTAATGAAATTTCAAGTTCCACTCCCTTGTGCTCTTCTCTGATAATTATCACCTCTTTGCAAGCTTCTTCAATTTCAACCTCTTCCTCTTGGCAGCTCTCTTCCAATTTAATCTCCTCTTCATTGCTTTCCAAGGGCATGGGAGGTTGTGCTTCTTCTTCTTGAATCTCCATCTCTTGATCAACCTCTTCCAAGTCTTCAACTATGATATGCTTTGGAGGTTGTACACCCTCCTCAGCATCAATTACAACCGTCTTGGAAGGAGGCTCTATGTCTTGACTTTCCCATGGAGATTCTGCATCTCCTAAGTCTTCAACCACTTCTTCTTCTTCTTGAACAATGACAGCTTCTTCTACTTGTTCTAGTACGAATTCATTCTCTGTCTTGTCCACTGGGGTTTCTGGTATCTCCTTCATGCTACGCTCTTCACTAGACTGTCCACATGGAGCTGTGGCTGATCCTTGTATATTTGAGCGCCTAGAAGCCCATTGAATTAATACTTGCTCCAGTTGTTGAACGGTTGCCTGAAATTTAATTACTGTTTCCCTTAGGCGATCCTCTGCTTCTCGGGTTGCCGGACCTGGACATGATACAAAAGAAAGTGGTGGTGGTTGGGAGTGATTGGATTGGAATTGGGGTGGTTCTATATATGGTTCATATGGCTCATAAGGTGGTTGGTATGGTGGTTGAGGGTTAGGGTCATATGGAGGTGAATGGTGGTAGTTGGCTTGTGAGTGTGGTAGTTCAAAGTTGTGTTGAGGAATGGGTTCATAGGCATATGGTGGTATTTGTTGATAGTCCATTGGAGGTGGTTGTTGCCATGAGGGTTGATCAAATCCTTATGGCTCCTCCCATCTTTGATTGTTCCAACCTTGATGCCTGTTCTCATTGTAATTTCTTCTTCCTGCAACATAATTGTAACCATACTCATAGCCAAAGGGGTGAGAGTTCATAATAGCAAATAAAAAATTAAAAACAAAAATAAAAATAAATTTAAATTAAAAGGTTATTTAAATTTTGAATTTGAAAATTAAATTTTTGAAATTTTGAAATTTGAAATTTGAAAATTTTTAAATTTAAATTTTGAAAATTTTTAAATTTGAATTTTGAAATTTGATTTTTGAAATAAGATAAGATAAGATAAAAATTTTAAAAATAAAAATCTGAAATTTTTTTTTCGAAAAAATAATAAAAAAATATTTCTGAATTTAATGTGGAAAGAGAAAAACAATAGAATGACACCAAATTTCAAATTTTTAGATCAAAACGAAAAAAACAACTAAGAACAGCTTGAAGGTCAAGATGAACACGAAGAACAACTTGAAGATCAAGATGAATACTAAGAACAAATTTTTGAAAAAAAAAAAATTTTAATAACTAAATAAAAACAAATAACCTCTTAATGTACGAAAAAGCAAACAAAATAAAAACAAAAATAAAAACAAATAAACAAGTAAAAAGCAAATATTTACAATAACCAATAATAAGGCACACGTTTGCAATTCCCCGGTAACGGCGCCATTTTGACGTTATTGTAAATATTTGCTTATGATGAGAGGATTTTTACCAGTAAAGAGATTCATAGAAACAGTTGCGTTGTAGATATAGTCTCTAAACCGACAAAAAATCCCTTCATACAAACGTTTTGGGTGTCACAAGTAACAAACCCTTTAGAAATTGTTAACCGAGTATTCAAACCTCGGGTCGTCTTCTCAAGGAACTGTGAGGAAGTATGTTCTTATTATTGGCTATAAAGGTTGTAATCGGGGTTTAGAAGATGAGAAGCAAGTAATTTAAATGACAAGTAAAGTAAATGGTAATTAAAATAAATAAATACTATAAAGCAGACTTTTGGCAAGGTAAGAGAATTGGAGGTCCAACGTAGTTATCTCTCTCAACTATAATGAAAGTTGAATCTAAACTCCACTTGATCAACCTGTACTAGGACAAGGGAAAGTCAAGGGACTAATTAAATTGACCTTTGAATCCTATTTATTTCCTAAGAAAAGGTTGGGATTACTCAAGTTCAGCTCAATTAGCAAGATAACGATTATCAATTATGTTGAGTTTAATAACTGTTGAGTTACTAAATTCTTAACCAGAACCAAAAGGGGAAAAAGTAAAATTGCTGGAATAATAAAAATATCCTTAGATGGGAAGCAATGGTAACTTAAATCAAAGAGAACAATCATGAACTGAAAATACCTCAATTATCATTAATTCAAATAACAGTCTGTAACATGGAAGAATTCTTAAATCAAATTATAATAATCAATTCAAATGTTGGAATAAATAAATAAAAGTAAAACTAAAATAAAAGAACATTAAATCTGGGATCCAGAGTTACTCTTAAAATAAGAAGAAATCCTAAATCCTAAAAGAGAGAGAGAGAAGATCTCCCTCTCAACTAAATCTAAATCATTGAAAAATAAAAATATGTGAGCTCCCTTTGAATGGGTGCATTCCCACACTTTATAACCTCTGGTCTATGCTGTCTGTACTTGGATCTGGGCCAAAAAGGGCTTCAGAATTCGCTGGGGGCATATTCTGTAAATTCTGATGCGTGGCCTCTGTCACGCGTCCGCGTGGGTCACGCGGTCGTGTCATTTGGAGCTTTTCCTTGCCACGCGGTCGCGTCAGTCATGCGGCCGCGTCGCTGCTGATTCATGATTGGCACGCGATCGCGTCATCCATGCGATCACGTGGATACCAGTTTCCTTAAAGCTCCATTTGCTTTCTCCTTCCATTTTAGTATGTTTCCTTTTCCATCCTTTAAGTCATTCTACCTTAGAAAATCTGAAACTACTCAACACACCGATCACGGCATCGAATGGAAATAAAGGTA